>NC_138212.1:25977959-26263919 GCF_964194415.1 Vipera berus | reverse complement strand
AACCCTAACCCTAACCCTAACCCTAACCCTAACCCTAACCCTAACCCTAACCCTAACCCTAACCCTAACCCTAACCCTAACCCTAACCCTAACCCTAACCCTAACCCTAACCCTAACCCTAACCCTAACCCTAACCCTAACCCTAACCCTAACCCTAACCCTAACCCTAACCCTAACCCTAACCCTAACCCTAACCCTAACCCTAACCCTAACCCTAACCCTAACCCTAACCCTAACCCTAACCCTAACCCTAACCCTAACCCTAACCCTAACCCTAACCCTAACCCTAACCCTAACCCTAACCCTAACCCTAACCCTAACCCTAACCCTAACCCTAACCCTAACCCTAACCCTAACCCTAACCCTAACCCTAACCCTAACCCTAACCCTAACCCTAACCCTAACCCTAACCCTAACCCTAACCCTAACCCTAACCCTAACCCTAACCCTAACCCTAACCCTAACCCTAACCCTAACCTAACCCTAACCCTAACCCTAACCCTAACCCTAACCCTAACCCTAACCCTAACCCTAACCCTAACCCTAACCCTAACCCTAACCCTAACCCTAACCCTAACCCTAACCCTAACCCTAACCCTAACCCTAACCCTAACCCTAACCCTAACCCTAACCCTAACCCTAACCCTAACCCTAACCCTAACCCTAACCTAACCCTAACCCTAACCCTAACCCTAACCCTAACCCTAACCCTAACCCTAACCCTAACCCTAACCCTAACCCTAACCCTAACCCTAACCCTAACCCTAACCCTAACCCTAACCCTAACCCTAACCCTAACCCTAACCCTAACCCTAACCCTAACCCTAACCCTAACCCTAACCCTAACCCTAACCCTAACCCTAACCCTAACCCTAACCCTAACCCTAACCCTAACCCTAACCCTAACCCTAACCCTAACCCTAACCCTAACCCTAACCCTAACCCTAACCCTAACCCTAACCCTAACCCTAACCCTAACCCTAACCCTAACCCTAACCCTAACCCTAACCCTAACCCTAACCCTAACCCTAACCCTAACCCTAACCCTAACCCTAACCCTAACCCTAACCCTAACCCTAACCCTAACCCTAACCCTAACCCTAACCCTAACCCTAACCCTAACCCTAACCCTAACCCTAACCCTAACCCTAACCCTAACCCTAACCCTAACCCTAACCCTAACCCTAACCCTAACCCTAACCCTAACCCTAACCCTAACCCTAACCCTAACCCTAACCCTAACCCTAACCCTAACCCTAACCCTAACCCTAACCCTAACCCTAACCCTAACCCTAACCCTAACCCTAACCCTAACCCTAACCCTAACCCTAACCCTAACCCTAACCCTAACCCTAACCCTAACCCTAACCCTAACCCTAACCCTAACCCTAACCCTAACCCTAACCCTAACCCTAACCCTAACCCTAACCCTAACCCTAACCCTAACCCTAACCCTAACCCTAACCCTAACCCTAACCCTAACCCTAACCCTAACCCTAACCCTAACCCTAACCCTAACCCTAACCCTAACCCTAACCCTAACCCTAACCCTAACCCTAACCCTAACCCTAACCCTAACCCTAACCCTAACCCTAACCCTAACCCTAACCCTAACCCTAACCCTAACCCTAACCCTAACCCTAACCCTAACCCTAACCCTAACCCTAACCCTAACCCTAACCCTAACCCTAACCCTAACCCTAACCCTAACCCTAACCCTAACCCTAACCCTAACCCTAACCCTAACCCTAACCCTAACCCTAACCCTAACCCTAACCCTAACCCTAACCCTAACCCTAACCCTAACCCTAACCCTAACCCTAACCCTAACCCTAACCCTAACCCTAACCCTAACCCTAACCCTAACCCTAACCCTAACCCTAACCCTAACCCTAACCCTAACCCTAACCCTAACCCTAACCCTAACCCTAACCCTAACCCTAACCCTAACCCTAACCCTAACCCTAACCCTAACCCTAACCCTAACCCTAACCCTAACCCTAACCCTAACCCTAACCCTAACCCTAACCCTAACCCTAACCCTAACCCTAACCCTAACCCTAACCCTAACCCTAACCCTAACCCTAACCCTAACCCTAACCCTAACCCTAACCCTAACCCTAACCCTAACCCTAACCCTAACCCTAACCCTAACCCTAACCCTAACCCTAACCCTAACCCTAACCCTAACCCTAACCCTAACCCTAACCCTAACCCTAACCCTAACCCTAACCCTAACCCTAACCCTAACCCTAACCCTAACCCTAACCCTAACCCTAACCCTAACCCTAACCCTAACCCTAACCCTAACCCTAACCCTAACCCTAACCCTAACCCTAACCCTAACCCTAACCCTAACCCTAACCCTAACCCTAACCCTAACCCTAACCCTAACCCTAACCCTAACCCTAACCCTAACCCTAACCCTAACCCTAACCCTAACCCTAACCCTAACCCTAACCCTAACCCTAACCCTAACCCTAACCCTAACCCTAACCCTAACCCTAACCCTAACCCTAACCCTAACCCTAACCCTAACCCTAACCCTAACCCTAACCCTAACCCTAACCCTAACCCTAACCCTAACCCTAACCCTAACCCTAACCCTAACCCTAACCCTAACCCTAACCCTAACCCTAACCCTAACCCTAACCCTAACCCTAACCCTAACCCTAACCCTAACCCTAACCCTAACCCTAACCCTAACCCTAACCCTAACCCTAACCCTAACCCTAACCCTAACCCTAACCCTAACCCTAACCCTAACCCTAACCCTAACCCTAACCCTAACCCTAACCCTAACCCTAACCCTAACCCTAACCCTAACCCTAACCCTAACCCTAACCCTAACCCTAACCCTAACCCTAACCCTAACCCTAACCCTAACCCTAACCCTAACCCTAACCCTAACCCTAACCCTAACCCTAACCCTAACCCTAACCCTAACCCTAACCCTAACCCTAACCCTAACCCTAACCCTAACCCTAACCCTAACCCTAACCCTAACCCTAACCCTAACCCTAACCCTAACCCTAACCCTAACCCTAACCCTAACCCTAACCCTAACCCTAACCCTAACCCTAACCCTAACCCTAACCCTAACCCTAACCCTAACCCTAACCCTAACCCTAACCCTAACCCTAACCCTAACCCTAACCCTAACCCTAACCCTAACCCTAACCCTAACCCTAACCCTAACCCTAACCCTAACCCTAACCCTAACCCTAACCCTAACCCTAACCCTAACCCTAACCCTAACCCTAACCCTAACCCTAACCCTAACCCTAACCCTAACCCTAACCCTTTCTAGCTCTTTCTGCAATGGGCACTTTTCATGCTCTAAGCAGTTTTTCCTAACAAATGCAAGATATAGCATGGGCTATCTCCGCAAGGAAACTTCACATCTGCAAAAGTCATGGTTTTTTGGTCTTCGGGAAAGCAGGGGAACAGGAATATGTGTTTGTTTTTCGAATTTGAACTCTTTCTGCAATTGGCACTTTTCATACTATAAGCAGTTTTTCCTAACAAATGCAAGATTTAGCATGGGCTATCTCCGCAAGGAAACTTCAGATCTGCAAAAGTCATGGTTTTTTCGTCTTCGGGGAGGCAGGGGAACAGGAATATGTGTTTGTGTTGCGAATTTGAGCTCTTTCTGCAATGGGCACTTTTCATGCTCTAAGCAGTTTTTCCTAACAAATGCAAGATATAGCATGGTCTATCTCCGCAAGGAAACTTCAGATCTGCAAAAGTCATGGTTTTTTGGTCTTCGGGGAGGCAGGGGAACAGGAATATGTGTTTGTTTTTCGAATTTGAGCTCTTTCTGCAATTGGCACTTTTCATACTATAAGCAGTTTTTCATAACAAATGCAAGATATAACATGGGCTATCTCCGCAAGGAGACATCCGATCTGCAAAACTCATGGTTTTTTGGTGTTCAGTGAGCCGGGGGAACATGAATACGTGTTTGTTTTTCGAATTTGAGCTCTTTCTGCAATGGGCACTTTTCATGCTCTAAACAGTTTTTCCTAACAAATGCAAGATATAGCATGGGCTATCTCCACAAGGAAACTTCACATCTGCAAAAGTCATGGTTTTTTGGTCTTCGGGAAGGCAGGGGAACAGGAATATGTGTTTGTTTTTCGAATTTGAGCTCTTTCTGCAATTGGCACTTTTCATACTATAAGCAGTTTTTCCTAACAAATGCAAGATTTAGCATGGGCTATCTCCGCAAGGAAACATCAGATCTGCAAAAGTCATGGTTTTTTCATCTTCGGGGAGGCAGGGGAACAGGAATATGTGTTTGTTTTGCGAATTTGAGCTCTTTCTGCAATGGGCACTTTTCATACTATAAGCAGTTTTTCCTAACAAATGCAAGATATAGCATGGGCTATCTCCGCAAGGAAACTTCAGATCTGCAAAACTCATGGTTTTTTGATGTTCAGTGAGCCGGGGGAACATGAATACGTGTTTGTTTTTCGAATTTGAGCTCTTTCTGCAATGGGCACTTTTCATACTCTAAGCAGTTTTTCCTAACAAATGCAAGATATAGCATGGGCTATCTCCGCAAGGAAACTTCAGATCTGCAAAGGTCATGGTTTTTTCGTCTTCGGGGAGGCAGGGGAACAGGAATATGTGTTTGTTTTGCGAATTTGAGCTCTTTCTGCAATGGGCACTTTTCATACTATAAGCAGTTTTTCCTAACAAATGCAAGATATAGCATGGGCTATCTCCGCAAGGAAACTTCAGATCTGCAAAACTCATGGTTTTTTGGTGTTCAGTGAGCCGGGGGAACATGAATACGTGTTTGTTTTTCGAATTTGAGCTCTTTCTGCAATGGGCACTTTTTATGCTCTAAGCAGTTTTTCCTAACAAATGCATGATATAGCATGGGCTATCTCCGCAAGGAAACTTCAGATCTGCAAAACCCATGGTTTTTTGGTCTTTGGGGAGGCAGGGGAACATGAATACGTGTTTGTTTTTCGAATTTGAGCTCTTTCTGCAATGGGCACTTTTCATGCTCTAATTAGTTTTTCCTAACAAATGCAAGATATAGCATGGGCTATCTCCACAAGGAAACTTCACATCTGCAAAAGTCATGGTTTTTTGATCTTCAGGGAGGCATGGGAACAGGAATATGTGTTTGTTTTTCGAATTTGAGCTCTTTCTGCAATGGGCACTTTTCATACTATAAGCAGTTTTTCCTAACAAATGCAAGATATAGCATGGGCTATCTCCGCAAGGAAACTTCAGATCTGCAAAACCCATGGTTTTTTGGTCTTCGGGGAGGCAGGGGAACATGAATACGTGTTTGTTTTTCGAATTTGAGCTCTTTCTGCAATGGGCACTTTTCATGCTATAAGCACTTTTTCCTAACAAATGCAAGATATAACATGGGCTATCTCCGCAAGGAGACATCCGATCTGCAAAACTCATGGTTTTTTGGTGTTCAGTGAGCCGGGGGAACATGAATACGTGTTTGTTTTTCGAATTTGCGCTCTTCTGCAATGGGCACTTTTCATGCTCTAAGCAGTTTTTCCTAACAAATGCAAGATATAGCATGGGCTATCTCCGCAAGGAGACATCCGATCTGCAAAACTCATGGTTTTTTGGTCTTCGGGGAGGCAGGGAAACATGAATATGTGTTTGTTTTTTGAATTTGAGCTCTTTGAGCAATGGGAACTTTTCATACTATAAGCAGTTTTTCCTAACAAATGCAAGATATAGCATGGGCTATCTCCGCAAGGAAACTTCAGATCTGCAAAACTCATGGTTTTTTGGTGTTCAGTGAGCCGGGGGAACATGAATACGTGTTTGTTTTTCGAATTTGAGCTCTTTCTGCAATGGGCACTTTTCATGCTCTAAGCAGTTTTTCCTAACAAAGGCAAGATATAGCATGGGCTATCTCCGCAAGGAAACTTCACATCTGCAAAAGTCATGGTTTTTTGGTCTTCGGGGAGGCAGGGGAACAGGAATATGTGTTTGTTTTTCGAATTTGAGCTCTTTCTGCAATGGGCACTTTTCATGCTCTAAGCAGTTTTTCCTAACAAATGCAAGATATAGCATGGGCTATCTCCGCAAGGAAACTTCAGATCTGCAAAACTCATGGTTTTTTCGTCTTCGGGGAGGCAGGGGAACAGGAATATGTGTTTGTTTTGCGAATTTAAGCTCTATCTGCAATGGGCACTTTTCATGCTATAAGCAGTTTTTCCTAACAAATGCAAGATATAACATGGGCTATCTCCGCAAGGAAACTTCAGATCTGCAAAAGTCATGGTTTTTTTGGTGTTCAGTGAGCCGGGGGAACATGAATATGTGTTTGTTTTTCAAATTTGAGCTCTTTCTGCAATGGGCACTTTTCATGCTCTAAGCAGTTTTTCCTAACAAATGCAAGATATAGCATGGGCTATCTCCGCAAGGAAACTTCACATCTGCAAAAGTCATGGTTTTTTGGTCTTCGGGGAGGCAGGGGAACAGGAATATGTGTTTGTTTTTCGAATTTGAGCTCTTTCTGCAATGGGCACTTTTCATACTATAAGCAGTTTTTCCTAACAAATGCAAGATATAGCATGGGCTATCTCCGCAAGGAAACTTCAGATCTGCAAAACTCATGGTTTTTTGGTGTTCAGTGAGCCGGGGGAACATGAATACGTGTTTGTTTTTCGAATTTGAGCTCTTTCTGCAATGGGCACTTTTCATGCTCTAAGCAGTTTTTCCTAACAAATGCAAGATATAGCATGGGCTATCTCCGCAAGGAAACTTCACATCTGCAAAAGTCATGGTTTTTTGGTCTTCGGGGAGGCAGGGGAACAGGAATATGTGTTTGTTTTTCAAATTTGAGCTCTTTCTGCAATGGGCACTTTTCATGCTCTAAGCAGTTTTTCCTAACAAATGCAAGATATAGCATGGGCTATCTCCGCAAGGAAACTTCAGATCTGCAAAAGTCATGGTTTTTTCGTCTTCGGGGAGGCAGGGGAACAGGAATATGTGTTTGTTTTGCGAATTTGAGCTCTATCTGCAATGGGCACTTTTCATGCTAAAAGCAGTTTTTCCTAACAAATGCAAGATATAGCATGGGCTATCTCCGCAAGGAAACTTCAGATCTGCAAAAGTCATGGTTGTTTGGTCTTCGGGGAGGCAGGGGAACAGGAATATGTGTTTGTTTTGCGAATTTGAGCTCTTTCTGCAATGGGCACTTTTCATACTATAAGCAGTTTTTCCTAACAAATGCAAGATATAGCATGGGCTATCTCCGCAAGGAAACTTCAGATCTGCAAAACTCATGGTTTTTTGGTGTTCAGTGAGCCGGGGGAACATGAATACGTGTTTGTTTTTCGAATTTGAGCTCTTTCTGCAATGGGCACTTTTCATGCTCTAAGCAGTTTTTCCTAACAAATGCATGATATAGCATGGGCTATCTCCGCAAGGAAACTTCAGTTCTGCAAAACCCATGGTTTTTTGGTCTACGGGGAGGCAGGGGAACATGAATACGTGTTTGTTTTTCGAATTTGAGCTCTTTCTGCAATGGGCACTTTTCATACTATAAGCAGTTTTTCCTAACAAATGCAAGATATAGCATGGGCTATCTCCGCAAGGAAACTTCAGATCTGCAAAACTCATGGTTTTTTGGTGTTCAGTGAGCCGGGGGAACATGAATACGTGTTTGTTTTTCGAATTTGAGCTCTTTCTGCAATGGGCACTTTTCATGCTCTAAGCAGTTTTTCCTAACAAATGCAAGATATAGCATGGGCTATCTCCGCAAGGAAACTTCAGATCTGCAAAACCCATGGTTTTTTGGTCTTCGGGGAGGCAGGGGAACATGAATACGTGTTTGTTTTTCGAATTTGAGCTCTTTCTGCAATGGGCACTTTTCATGCTATAAGCAGTTTTTCCTAACAAATGCAAGATATAACATGGGCTATCTCCGCAAGGAGACATCCGATCTGCAAAACTCATGGTTTTTTGGTGTTCAGTGAGCCGGGGGAACATGAATACGTGTTTGTTTTTCGAATTTGCGCTCTTCTGCAATGGGCACTTTTCATGCTCTAAGCAGTTTTTCCTAACAAATGCAAGATATAGCATGGGCTATCTCCGCAAGGAGACATCCGATCTGCAAAACTCATGGTTTTTTGGTCTTCGGGGAGGCAGGGAAACATGAATATGTGTTTGTTTTTTGAATTTGAGCTCTTTGAGCAATGGGAACTTTTCATGCTATAAGCAGTTTTTCCTAACAAATGCAAGATATAGCATGGGCTATCTCCGCAAGGAAACTTCAGATCTGCAAAACTCATGGTTTTTTGGTGTTCAGTGAGCCGGGGGAACATGAATACGTGTTTGTTTTTCGAATTTGAGCTCTTTCTGCAATGGGCACTTTTCATGCTCTAAGCAGTTTTTCCTAACAAATGCAAGATATAGCATGGGCTATCTCCGCAAGGAAACTTCACATCTGCAAAAGTCATGGTTTTTTGGTCTTCGGGGAGGCAGGGGAACAGGAATATGTGTTTGTTTTTCGAATTTGAGCTCTTTCTGCAATGGGCACTTTTCATGCTCTAAGCAGTTTTTCCTAACAAATGCAAGATATAGCATGGGCTATCTCCGCAAGGAAACTTCAGATCTGCAAAACTCATGGTTTTTTCGTCTTCGGGGAGGCAGGGGAACAGGAATATGTGTTTGTTTTGCGAATTTAAGCTCTATCTGCAATGGGCACTTTTCATGCTATAAGCAGTTTTTCCTAACAAATGCAAGATATAACATGGGCTATCTCCGCAAGGAAACTTCAGATCTGCAAAAGTCATGGTTTTTTTGGTGTTCAGTGAGCCGGGGGAACATGAATATGTGTTTGTTTTTCAAATTTGAGCTCTTTCTGCAATGGGCACTTTTCATACTATAAGCAGTTTTTCCTAACAAATGCAAGATATAGCATGGGCTATCTCCGCAAGGAAACTTCACATCTGCAAAAGTCATGGTTTTTTGGTCTTCGGGGAGGCAGGGGAACAGGAATATGTGTTTGTTTTTCGAATTTGAGCTCTTTCTGCAATGGGCACTTTTCATACTATAAGCAGTTTTTCCTAACAAATGCAAGATATAGCATGGGCTATCTCCGCAAGGAAACTTCAGATCTGCAAAACTCATGGTTTTTTGGTGTTCAGTGAGCCGGGGGAACATGAATACGTGTTTGTTTTTCGAATTTGAGCTCTTTCTGCAATGGGCACTTTTCATGCTCTAAGCAGTTTTTCCTAACAAATGCAAGATATAGCATGGGCTATCTCCGCAAGAAAACTTCAGATCTGCAAAAGTCATGGTTTTTTCGTCTTCGGGGAGGCAGGGGAACAGGAATATCTGTTTGTTTTGCGAATTTGAGCTCTTTCTGCAATGGGCACTTTTCATACTATAAGCAGTTTTTCCTAACAAATGCAAGATATAGCATGGGCTATCTCCGCAAGGAAACTTCAGATCTGCAAAAGTCATGGTTTTTTCGTCTTCGGGGAGGCAGGGGAACAGGAATATGTGTTTGTTTTGTGAATTTGAGCTCTATCTGCAATGGGCACTTTTCATGCTAAAAGCAGTTTTTCCTAACAAATGCAAGATATAGCATGGGCTATCTCCGCAAGGCAACTTCAGATCTGCAAAAGTCATGGTTTTTTGGTCTTCGGGGAGGCAGGGGAACATGAATATGTGTTTGTTTTTTGAATTTGAGCTCTTTCTGCAATGGGCACTTTTCATACTATAAGCAGTTTTTCCTAACAAATGCAAGATATAGCATGGGCTATCTCCGCAAGGAAACTTCAGATCTGCAAAACTCATGGTTTTTTGGTGTTCAGTGAGCCGGGGGAACATGAATACGTGTTTGTTTTTCGAATTTGAGCTCTTTCTGCAATGGGCACTTTTCATGCTCTAAGCAGTTTTTCCTAACAAATGCAAGATATAGCATGGGCTATCTCCGCAAGGAAACTTCACATCTGCAAAAGTCATGGTTTTTTGGTCTTCGGGGAGGCAGGGGAACAGGAATATGTGTTTGTTTTTCAAATTTGAGCTCTTTCTGCAATGGGCACTTTTCATGCTCTAAGCAGTTTTTCCTAACAAATGCAAGATATAGCATGGGCTATCTCCGCAAGGAAACTTCAGATCTGCAAAAGTCAGGGTTTTTTCGTCTTCGGGGAGGCAGGGGAACAGGAATATGTGTTTGTTTTGCGAATTTGAGCTCTATCTGCAATGGGCACTTTTCATGCTAAAAGCAGTTTTTCCTAACAAATGCAAGATATAGCATGGGCTATCTCCGCAAGGAAACTTCAGATCTGCAAAAGTCATGGTTGTTTGGTCTTCGGGGAGGCAGGGGAACAGGAATATGTGTTTGTTTTGCGAATTTGAGCTCTTTCTGCAATGGGCACTTTTCATACTATAAGCAGTTTTTCCTAACAAATGCAAGATATAGCATGGGCTATCTCCGCAAGGAAACTTCAGATCTGCAAAACTCATGGTTTTTTGGTGTTCAGTGAGCCGGGGGAACATGAATACGTGTTTGTTTTTCGAATTTGAGCTCTTTCTGCAATGGGCACTTTTCATGCTCTAAGCAGTTTTTCCTAACAAATGCATGATATAGCATGGGCTATCTCCGCAAGGAAACTTCAGTTCTGCAAAACCCATGGTTTTTTGGTCTACGGGGAGGCAGGGGAACATGAATACGTGTTTGTTTTTCGAATTTGAGCTCTTTCTGCAATGGGCACTTTTCATACTATAAGCAGTTTTTCCTAACAAATGCAAGATATAGCATGGGCTATCTCCGCAAGGAAACTTCAGATCTGCAAAACTCATGGTTTTTTGGTGTTCAGTGAGCCGGGGGAACATGAATACGTGTTTGTTTTTCGAATTTGAGCTCTTTCTGCAATGGGCACTTTTCATGCTCTAAGCAGTTTTTCCTAACAAATGCAAGATATAGCATGGGCTATCTCCGCAAGGAAACTTCAGATCTGCAAAAGTCATGGTTTTTTCGTCTTCGGGGAGGCAGGGGAACAGGAATATGTGTTTGTTTTTCGAATTTGAGCTCTTTCTGCAATGGGCACTTTTCATGCTCTAAGCAGTTTTTCCTAACAAATGCAAGATATAGCATGGGCTATCTCCGCAAGGAAACTTCAGATCTGCAAAACTCATGGTTTTTTCGTCTTCGGGGAGGCAGGGGAACAGGAATATGTGTTTGTTTTTCGAATTTGAGCTCTTTCTGCAATGGGCACTTTTCATACTATAAGCAGTTTTTCCTAACAAATGCAAGATACAGCATGGGCTATCTCCGCAAGGAAACTTCAGATCTGCAAAACTCATGGTTTTTTGGTGTTCAGTGAGCCGGGGGAACATGAATACGTGTTTGTTTTTCGAATTTGAGCTCTTTCTGCAATGGGCACTTTTCATGCTCTAAGCAGTTTTTCCTAACAAATGCAAGATATAGCATGGGCTATCTCCGCAAGGAAACTTCAGATCTGCAAAAGTCATGGTTTTTTCGTCTTCGGGGAGGCAGGGGAACAGGAATATCTGTTTGTTTTGCGAATTTGAGCTCTTTCTGCAATGGGCACTTTTCATACTATAAGCAGTTTTTCCTAACAAATGCAAGATATAGCATGGGCTATCTCCGCAAGGAAACTTCAGATCTGCAAAAGTCATGGTTGTTTGGTCTTCGGGGAGGCAGGGGAACAGGAATATGTGTTTGTTTTGTGAATTTGAGCTCTTTCTGCAATGGGCACTTTTCATACTATAAGCAGTTTTTCCTAACAAATGCAAGATATAGCATGGGCTATCTCCGCAAGGAAACTTCAGATCTGCAAAACTCATGGTTTTTTGGTGTTCAGTGAGCCGGGGGAACATGAATACGTGTTTGTTTTTTGAATTTGAGCTCTTTCTGCAATGGGCACTTTTCATGCTCTAAGCAGTTTTTCCTAACAAATGCATGATACAGCATGGGCTATCTCCGCAAGGAAACTTCAGTTCTGCAAAACCCATGGTTTTTTGGTCTTCGGGGAGGCAGGGGAACATGAATACGTGTTTGTTTTTCGAATTTGAGCTCTTTCTGCAATGGGCACTTTTCATACTATAAGCAGTTTTTCCTAACAAATGCAAGATATAGCATGGGCTATCTCCGCAAGGAAACTTCAGATCTGCAAAACTCATGGTTTTTTGGTGTTCAGTGAGCCGGGGGAACATGAATACGTGTTTGTTTTTCGAATTTGAGCTCTTTCTGCAATGGGCACTTTTCATGCTCTAAGCAGTTTTTCCTAACAAATGCAAGATATAGCATGGGCTATCTCCGCAAGGAAACTTCACATCTGCAAAAGTCATGGTTTTTTGGTCTTCGGGGAGGCAGGGGAACAGGAATATGTGTTTGTTTTTCGAATTTGAGCTCTTTCTGCAATGGGCACTTTTCATGCTCTAAGCAGTTTTTCCTAACAAATGCAAGATATAGCATGGGCTATATCCGCGAGGAAACTTCAGATCTGCAAAACTCATGGTTTTTTCGTCTTCGGGGAGGCAGGGGAACAGGAATATGTGTTTGTTTTTCGAATTTGAGCTCTTTCTGCAATGGGCACTTTTCATACTATAAGCAGTTTTTCCTAACAAATGCAAGATATAGCATGGGCTATCTCCGCAAGGAAACTTCAGATCTGCAAAACTCATGGTTTTTTGGTGTTCAGTGAGCCGGGGGAACATGAATACGTGTTTGTTTTTCGAATTTGAGCTCTTTCTGCAATGGGCACTTTTCATGCTCTAAGCAGTTTTTCCTAACAAATGCAAGATATAGCATGGGCTATCTCCGCAAGGCAACTTCAGATCTGCAAAAGTCATGGTTTTTTGGTCTTCGGGGAGGCAGGGGAACATGAATATGTGTTTGTTTTTTGAATTTGAGCTCTTTCTGCAATGGGCACTTTTCATACTATAAGCAGTTTTTCCTAACAAATGCAAGATATAGCATGGGCTATCTCCGCAAGGAAACTTCAGATCTGCAAAACTCATGGTTTTTTGGTGTTCAGTGAGCCGGGGGAACATGAATACGTGTTTGTTTTTCGAATTTGAGCTCTTTCTGCAATGGGCACTTTTCATGCTCTAAGCAGTTTTTCCTAACAAATGCAAGATATAGCATGGGCTATCTCCGCAAGGAAACTTCACATCTGCAAAAGTCATGGTTTTTTGGTCTTCGGGGAGGCAGGGGAACAGGAATATGTGTTTGTTTTTCAAATTTGAGCTCTTTCTGCAATGGGCACTTTTCATGCTCTAAGCAGTTTTTCCTAACAAATGCAAGATATAGCATGGGCTATCTCCGCAAGGAAACTTCAGATCTGCAAAAGTCAGGGTTTTTTCGTCTTCGGGGAGGCAGGGGAACAGGAATATGTGTTTGTTTTGCGAATTTGAGCTCTATCTGCAATGGGCACTTTTCATGCTAAAAGCAGTTTTTCCTAACAAATGCAAGATATAGCATGGGCTATCTCCGCAAGGAAACTTCAGATCTGCAAAAGTCATGGTTGTTTGGTCTTCGGGGAGGCAGGGGAACAGGAATATGTGTTTGTTTTGCGAATTTGAGCTCTTTCTGCAATGGGCACTTTTCATACTATAAGCAGTTTTTCCTAACAAATGCAAGATATAGCATGGGCTATCTCCGCAAGGAAACTTCAGATCTGCAAAACTCATGGTTTTTTGGTGTTCAGTGAGCCGGGGGAACATGAATACGTGTTTGTTTTTCGAATTTGAGCTCTTTCTGCAATGGGCACTTTTCATGCTCTAAGCAGTTTTTCCTAACAAATGCATGATATAGCATGGGCTATCTCCGCAAGGAAACTTCAGTTCTGCAAAACCCATGGTTTTTTGGTCTACGGGGAGGCAGGGGAACATGAATACGTGTTTGTTTTTCGAATTTGAGCTCTTTCTGCAATGGGCACTTTTCATACTATAAGCAGTTTTTCCTAACAAATGCAAGATATAGCATGGGCTATCTCCGCAAGGAAACTTCAGATCTGCAAAACTCATGGTTTTTTGGTGTTCAGTGAGCCGGGGGAACATGAATACGTGTTTGTTTTTCGAATTTGAGCTCTTTCTGCAATGGGCACTTTTCATGCTCTAAGCAGTTTTTCCTAACAAATGCAAGATATAGCATGGGCTATCTCCGCAAGGAAACTTCAGATCTGCAAAAGTCATGGTTTTTTCGTCTTCGGGGAGGCAGGGGAACAGGAATATGTGTTTGTTTTTCGAATTTGAGCTCTTTCTGCAATGGGCACTTTTCATGCTCTAAGCAGTTTTTCCTAACAAATGCAAGATATAGCATGGGCTATCTCCGCAAGGAAACTTCAGATCTGCAAAACTCATGGTTTTTTCGTCTTCGGGGAGGCAGGGGAACAGGAATATGTGTTTGTTTTTCGAATTTGAGCTCTTTCTGCAATGGGCACTTTTCATACTATAAGCAGTTTTTCCTAACAAATGCAAGATACAGCATGGGCTATCTCCGCAAGGAAACTTCAGATCTGCAAAACTCATGGTTTTTTGGTGTTCAGTGAGCCGGGGGAACATGAATACGTGTTTGTTTTTCGAATTTGAGCTCTTTCTGCAATGGGCACTTTTCATGCTCTAAGCAGTTTTTCCTAACAAATGCAAGATATAGCATGGGCTATCTCCGCAAGGAAACTTCAGATCTGCAAAAGTCATGGTTTTTTCGTCTTCGGGGAGGCAGGGGAACAGGAATATCTGTTTGTTTTGCGAATTTGAGCTCTTTCTGCAATGGGCACTTTTCATACTATAAGCAGTTTTTCCTAACAAATGCAAGATATAGCATGGGCTATCTCCGCAAGGAAACTTCAGATCTGCAAAAGTCATGGTTGTTTGGTCTTCGGGGAGGCAGGGGAACAGGAATATGTGTTTGTTTTGTGAATTTGAGCTCTTTCTGCAATGGGCACTTTTCATACTATAAGCAGTTTTTCCTAACAAATGCAAGATATAGCATGGGCTATCTCCGCAAGGAAACTTCAGATCTGCAAAACTCATGGTTTTTTGGTGTTCAGTGAGCCGGGGGAACATGAATACGTGTTTGTTTTTTGAATTTGAGCTCTTTCTGCAATGGGCACTTTTCATGCTCTAAGCAGTTTTTCCTAACAAATGCATGATACAGCATGGGCTATCTCCGCAAGGAAACTTCAGTTCTGCAAAACCCATGGTTTTTTGGTCTTCGGGGAGGCAGGGGAACATGAATACGTGTTTGTTTTTCGAATTTGAGCTCTTTCTGCAATGGGCACTTTTCATACTATAAGCAGTTTTTCCTAACAAATGCAAGATATAGCATGGGCTATCTCCGCAAGGAAACTTCAGATCTGCAAAACTCATGGTTTTTTGGTGTTCAGTGAGCCGGGGGAACATGAATACGTGTTTGTTTTTCGAATTTGAGCTCTTTCTGCAATGGGCACTTTTCATGCTCTAAGCAGTTTTTCCTAACAAATGCAAGATATAGCATGGGCTATCTCCGCAAGGAAACTTCACATCTGCAAAAGTCATGGTTTTTTGGTCTTCGGGGAGGCAGGGGAACAGGAATATGTGTTTGTTTTTCGAATTTGAGCTCTTTCTGCAATGGGCACTTTTCATGCTCTAAGCAGTTTTTCCTAACAAATGCAAGATATAGCATGGGCTATATCCGCGAGGAAACTTCAGATCTGCAAAACTCATGGTTTTTTCGTCTTCGGGGAGGCAGGGGAACAGGAATATGTGTTTGTTTTTCGAATTTGAGCTCTTTCTGCAATGGGCACTTTTCATACTATAAGCAGTTTTTCCTAACAAATGCAAGATATAGCATGGGCTATCTCCGCAAGGAAACTTCAGATCTGCAAAACTCATGGTTTTTTGGTGTTCAGTGAGCCGGGGGAACATGAATACGTGTTTGTTTTTCGAATTTGAGCTCTTTCTGCAATGGGCACTTTTCATGCTCTAAGCAGTTTTTCCTAACAAATGCAAGATATAGCATGGGCTATCTCCGCAAGGAAACTTCAGATCTGCAAAAGTCATGGTTTTTTCGTCTTCGGGGAGGCAGGGGAACAGGAATATCTGTTTGTTTTGCGAATTTGAGCTCTTTCTGCAATGGGCACTTTTCATACTATAAGCAGTTTTTCCTAACAAATGCAAGATATAGCATGGGCTATCTCCGCAAGGAAACTTCAGATCTGCAAAAGTCATGGTTTTTTCGTCTTCGGGGAGGCAGGGGAACAGGAATATGTGTTTGTTTTGCGAATTTGAGCTCTATCTGCAATGGGCACTTTTCATGCTAAAAGCAGTTTTTCCTAACAAATGCAAGATATAGCTTGGGCTATCTCCGCAAGGAAACTTCAGATCTGCAAAAGTCATGGTTTTTTGGTCTTCGGGGAGGAACATGAATACGTGTTTGTTTTTCGAATTTGAGCTCTTTCTGCAATGGGCACTTTTCATGCTCTAAGCAGTTTTTCCTAACAAATGCATGATATAGCATGGGCTATCTCCGCAAGGAAACTTCAGTTCTGCAAAACCCATGGTTTTTTGGTCTTCGGGGAGGCAGGGGAACATGAATACGTGTTTGTTTTTCGAATTTGAGCTCTTTCTGCAATGGGCACTTTTCATACTATAAGCAGTTTTTCCTAACAAATGCAAGATATAGCATGGGCTATCTCCGCAAGGAAACTTCAGATCTGCAAAACTCATGGTTTTTTGGTGTTCAGTGAGCCGGGGGAACATGAATACGTGTTTGTTTTTCGAATTTGAGCTCTTTCTGCAATGGGCACTTTTCATGCTCTAAGCAGTTTTTCCTAACAAATGCAAGATATAGCATGGGCTATCTCCGCAAGGAAACTTCACATCTGCAAAAGTCATGGTTTTTTGGTCTTCGGGGAGGCAGGGGAACAGGAATATGTGTTTGTTTTTCGAATTTGAGCTCTTTCTGCAATGGGCACTTTTCATGCTCTAAGCAGTTTTTCCTAACAAATGCAAGATATAGCATGGGCTATCTCCGCAAGGAAACTTCAGATCTGCAAAACTCATGGTTTTTTGGTCTTCGGGGAGGCAGGGGAACAGGAATATGTGTTTGTTTTTCGAATTTGAGCTCTTTCTGCAATGGGCACTTTTCATGCTCTAAGCAGTTTTTCCTAACAAATGCAAGATATAGCATGGGCTATCTCCGCAAGGAAACTTCAGATCTGCAAAACTCATGGTTTTTTGGTGTTCAGTGAGCCGGGGGAACATGAATACGTGTTTGTTTTTCGAATTTGAGCTCTTTCTGCAATGGGCACTTTTCATGCTCTAAGCAGTTTTTCCTAACAAATGCAAGATATAGCATGGGCTATCTCCGCAAGGAAACTTCACATCTGCAAAAGTCATGGTTTTTTGGTCTTCGGGGAGGCAGGGGAACAGGAATATGTGTTTGTTTTTCGAATTTGAGCTCTTTCTGCAATGGGCACTTTTCATGCTCTAAGCAGTTTTTCCTAACAAATGCAAGATATAGCATGGGCTATCTCCGCAAGGAAACTTCAGATCTGCAAAACTCATGGTTTTTTGGTCTTCGGGGAGGCAGGGGAACAGGAATATGTGTTTGTTTTTCGAATTTGAGCTCTTTCTGCAATGGGCACTTTTCATGCTCTAAGCAGTTTTTCCTAACAAATGCAAGATATAGCATGGGCTATCTCCGCAAGGAAACTTCAGATCTGCAAAACTCATGGTTTTTTGGTGTTCAGTGAGCCGGGGGAACATGAATACGTGTTTGTTTTTCGAATTTGAGCTCTTTCTGCAATGGGCACTTTTCATGCTCTAAGCAGTTTTTCCTAACAAATGCAAGATATAGCATGGGCTATCTCCGCAAGGAAACTTCAGATCTGCAAAAGTCATGGTTTTTTCGTCTTCGGGGAGGCAGGGGAACAGGAATATCTGTTTGTTTTGCGAATTTGAGCTCTTTCTGCAATGGGCACTTTTCATACTATAAGCAGTTTTTCCTAACAAATGCAAGATATAGCATGGGCTATCTCCGCAAGGAAACTTCAGATCTGCAAAAGTCATGGTTTTTTCGTCTTCGGGGAGGCAGGGGAACAGGAATATGTGTTTGTTTTGCGAATTTGAGCTCTATCTGCAATGGGCACTTTTCATGCTAAAAGCAGTTTTTCCTAACAAATGCAAGATATAGCATGGGCTATCTCCGCAAGGAAACTTCAGATCTGCAAAAGTCATGGTTTTTTGGTCTTCGGGGAGGCAGGGGAACATGAATATGTGTTTGTTTTTTGAATTTGAGCTCTTTCTGCAATGGGCACTTTTCATACTATAAGCAGTTTTTCCTAACAAATGCAAGATATAGCATGGGCTATCTCCGCAAGGAAACTTCAGATCTGCAAAACTCATGGATTTTTGGTGTTCAGTGAGCCGGGGGAACATGAATACGTGTTTGTTTTGCGAATTTGAGCTCTATCTGCAATGGGCACTTTTCATGCTAAAAGCAGTTTTTCCTAACAAATGCAAGATATAGCATGGGCTATCTCCGCAAGGAAACTTCAGATCTGCAAAAGTCATGGTTGTTTGGTCTTCGGGGAGGCAGGGGAACAGGAATATGTGTTTGTTTTTCGAATTTGAGCTCTTTCTGCAATGGGCACTTTTCATACTATAAGCAGTTTTTCCTAACAAATGCAAGATATAGCATGGGCTATCTCCGCAAGGAAACTTCAGATCTGCAAAACTCATGGTTTTTTGGTGTTCAGTGAGCCGGGGGAACATGAATACGTGTTTGTTTTTCGAATTTGAGCTCTTTCTGCAATGGGCACTTTTCATTCTCTAAGCAGTTTTTCCTAACAAATGCATGATATAGCATGGGCTATCTCCGCAAGGAAACTTCAGTTCTGCAAAACCCATGGTTTTTTGGTCTTCGGGGAGGCAGGGGAACATGAATACGTGTTTGTTTTTCGAATTTGAGCTCTTTCTGCAATGGGCACTTTTCATACTATAAGCAGTTTTTCCTAACAAATGCAAGATATAGCATGGGCTATCTCCGCAAGGAAACTTCAGATCTGCAAAACTCATGGTTTTTTGGTGTTCAGTGAGCCGGGAGAACATGAATACGTGTTTGTTTTTCGAATTTGAGCTCTTTCTGCAATGGGCACTTTTCATGCTCTAAGCAGTTTTTCCTAACAAATGCAAGATATAGCATGGGCTATCTCCGCAAGGAAACTTCACATCTGCAAAAGTCATGGTTTTTTGGTCTTCGGGGAGGCAGGGGAACAGGAATATGTGTTTGTTTTTCGAATTTGAGCTCTTTCTGCAATGGGCACTTTTCATGCTCTAAGCAGTTTTTCCTAACAAATGCAAGATATAGCATGGGCTATCTCCGCAAGGAAACTTCAGATCTGCAAAAGTCATGGTTTTTTCGTCTTCGGGGAGGCAGGGGAACAGGAATATGTGTTTGTTTTTCGAATTTGAGCTCTTTCTGCAATGGGCACTTTTCATACTATAAGCAGTTTTTCCTAACAAATGCAAGATATAGCATGGGCTATCTCCGCAAGGAAACTTCAGATCTGCAAAACTCATGGTTTTTTGGTGTTCAGTGAGCCGGGGGAACATGAATACGTGTTTGTTTTTCGAATTTGAGCTCTTTCTGCAATGGGCACTTTTCATGCTCTAAGCAGTTTTTCCTAACAAATGCAAGATATAGCATGGGCTATCTCCGCAAGGAAACTTCACATCTGCAAAAGTCATGGTTTTTTGGTCTTCGGGGAGGCAGGGGAACAGGAATATGTGTTTGTTTTTCGAATTTGAGCTTTTTCTGCAATGGGCACTTTTCATACTATAAGCAGTTTTTCCTAACAAATGCAAGATATAGCATGGGCTATCTCCGCAAGGAAACTTCAGATCTGCAAAACTCATGGTTTTTTGGTGTTCAGTGAGCCGGGGGAACATGAATACGTGTTTGTTTTTCGAATTTGAGCTCTTTCTGCAATGGGCACTTTTCATGCTCTAAGCAGTTTTTCCTAACAAATGCAAGATATAGCATGGGCTATCTCCGCAAGAAAACTTCAGATCTGCAAAAGTCATGGTTTTTTCGTCTTCGGGGAGGCAGGGGAACATGAATATGTGTTTGTTTTTTGAATTTGAGCTCTTTCTGCAATGGGCACTTTTCATACTATAAGCAGTTTTTCCTAACAAATGCATGATATAGCATGGGCTATCTCCGCAAGGAAACTTCAGTTCTGCAAAACCCATGGTTTTTTGGTCTTCGGGGAGGCAGGGGAACATGAATACGTGTTTGTTTTTCGAATTTGAGCTCTTTCTGCAATGGGCACTTTTCATACTATAAGCAGTTTTTCCTAACAAATGCAAGATATAGCATGGGCTATCTCCGCAAGGAAACTTCAGATCTGCAAAACTCATGGTTTTTTGGTGTTCAGTGAGCCGGGGGAACATGAATACGTGTTTGTTTTTCGAATTTGAGCTCTTTCTGCAATGGGCACTTTTCATGCTCTAAGCAGTTTTTCCTAACAAATGCAAGATATAGCATGGGCTATCTCCGCAAGGAAACTTCACATCTGCAAAAGTCATGGTTTTTTGGTCTTCGGGGAGGCAGGGGAACAGGAATATGTGTTTGTTTTTCGAATTTGAGCTCTTTCTGCAATGGGCACTTTTCATGCTCTAAGCAGTTTTTCCTAACAAATGCAAGATATAGCATGGGCTATCTCCGCAAGGAAACTTCAGATCTGCAAAACTCATGGTTTTTTGGTCTTCGGGGAGGCAGGGGAACAGGAATATGTGTTTGTTTTTCGAATTTGAGCTCTTTCTGCAATGGGCACTTTTCATACTATAAGCAGTTTTTCCTAACAAATGCAAGATATAGCATGGGCTATCTCCGCAAGGAAACTTCAGATCTGCAAAACTCATGGTTTTTTGGTGTTCAGTGAGCCGGGGGAACATGAATACGTGTTTGTTTTTCGAATTTGAGCTCTTTCTGCAATGGGCACTTTTCATGCTCTAAGCAGTTTTTCCTAACAAATGCAAGATATAGCATGGGCTATCTCCGCAAGGAAACTTCAGATCTGCAAAAGTCATGGTTTTTTCGTCTTCGGGGAGGCAGGGGAACAGGAATATCTGTTTGTTTTGCGAATTTGAGCTCTTTCTGCAATGGGCACTTTTCATACTATAAGCAGTTTTTCCTAACAAATGCAAGATATAGCATGGGCTATCTCCGCAAGGAAACTTCAGATCTGCAAAAGTCATGGTTTTTTCGTCTTCGGGGAGGCAGGGGAACAGGAATATGTGTTTGTTTTGCGAATTTGAGCTCTATCTGCAATGGGCACTTTTCATGCTAAAAGCAGTTTTTCCTAACAAATGCAAGATATAGCATGGGCTATCTCCGCAAGGAAACTTCAGATCTGCAAAAGTCATGGTTTTTTGGTCTTCGGGGAGGCAGGGGAACATGAATATGTGTTTGTTTTTTGAATTTGAGCTCTTTCTGCAATGGGCACTTTTCATACTATAAGCAGTTTTTCCTAACAAATGCAAGATATAGCATGGGCTATCTCCGCAAGGAAACTTCAGATCTGCAAAACTCATGGATTTTTGGTGTTCAGTGAGCCGGGGGAACATGAATACGTGTTTGTTTTGCGAATTTGAGCTCTATCTGCAATGGGCACTTTTCATGCTAAAAGCAGTTTTTCCTAACAAATGCAAGATATAGCATGGGCTATCTCCGCAAGGAAACTTCAGATCTGCAAAAGTCATGGTTGTTTGGTCTTCGGGGAGGCAGGGGAACATGAATATGTGTTTGTTTTGCGAATTTGAGCTCTTTCTGCAATGGGCACTTTTCATGCTCTAAGCAGTTTTTCCTAACAAATGCAAGATATAGCATGGGCTATCTCCGCAAGGAAACTTCAGATCTGCAAAAGTCATGGTTTTTTCGTCTTCGGGGAGGCAGGGGAACAGGAATATGTGTTTGTTTTTCGAATTTGAGCTCTTTCTGCAATGGGCACTTTTCATACTATAAGCAGTTTTTCCTAACAAATGCAAGATATAGCATGGGCTATCTCCGCAAGGAAACTTCAGATCTGCAAAACTCATGGTTTTTTGGTGTTCAGTGAGCCGGGGGAACATGAATACGTGTTTGTTTTTCGAATTTGAGCTCTTTCTGCAATGGGCACTTTTCATGCTCTAAGCAGTTTTTCCTAACAAATGCAAGATATAGCATGGGCTATCTCCGCAAGGAAACTTCAGATCTGCAAAGGTCATGGTTTTTTCGTCTTCGGGGAGGCAGGGGAACAGGAATATCTGTTTGTTTTGCGAATTTGAGCTCTTTCTGCAATGGGCACTTTTCATACTAAAAACAGTTTTTCCTAACAAATGCAAGATATAGCATGGGCTATCTCCGCAAGGAAACTTCAGATCTGCAAAAGTCATGGTTTTTTCGTCTTCGGGGAGGCAGGGGAACAGGAATATGTGTTTGTTTTGCGAATTTGAGCTCTATCTGCAATGGGCACTTTTCATGCTAAAAGCAGTTTTTCCTAACAAATGCAAGATATAGCATGGGCTATCTCCGCAAGGAAACTTCAGATCTGCAAAAGTCATGGTTTTTTGGTCTTCGGGGAGGCAGGGGAACATGAATACGTGTTTGTTTTTCGAATTTGAGCTCTTTCTGCAATGGGCACTTTTCATGCTCTAAGCAGTTTTTCCTAACAAATGCATGATATAGCATGGGCTATCTCCGCAAGGAAACTTCAGTTCTGCAAAACCCATGGTTTTTTGGTCTTCGGGGAGGCAGGGGAACATGAATACGTGTTTGTTTTTCGAATTTGAGCTCTTTCTGCAATGGGCACTTTTCATACTATAAGCAGTTTTTCCTAACAAATGCAAGATATAGCATGGGCTATCTCCGCAAGGAAACTTCAGATCTGCAAAACTCATGGTTTTTTTGTGTTCAGTGAGCCGGGGGAACATGAATACGTGTTTGTTTTTCGAATTTGAGCTCTTTCTGCAATGGGCACTTTTCATGCTCTAAGCAGTTTTTCCTAACAAATGCAAGATATAGCATGGGCTATCTCCGCAAGGAAACTTCACATCTGCAAAAGTCATGGTTTTTTGGTCTTCGGGGAGGCAGGGGAACAGGAATATGTGTTTGTTTTTCGAATTTGAGCTCTTTCTGCAATGGGCACTTTTCATGCTCTAAGCAGTTTTTCCTAACAAATGCAAGATATAGCATGGGCTATCTCCGCAAGGAAACTTCACATCTGCAAAAGTCATGGTTTTTTCGTCTTCGGGGAGGCAGGGGAACAGGAATATGTGTTTGTTTTTCGAATTTGAGCTCTTTCTGCAATGGGCACTTTTCATACTATAAGCAGTTTTTCCTAACAAATGCAAGATATAGCATGGGCTATCTCCGCAAGGAAACTTCAGATCTGCAAAACTCATGGTTTTTTGGTGTTCAGTGAGCCGGGGGAACATGAATACGTGTTTGTTTTTCGAATTTGAGCTCTTTCTGCAATGGGCACTTTTCATGCTCTAAGCAGTTTTTCCTAACAAATGCAAGATATAGCATGGGCTATCTCCGCAAGGAAACTTCAGATCTGCAAAAGTCATGGTTTTTTCATCTTCGGGGAGGCAGGGGAACAGGAATATCTGTTTGTTTTGCGAATTTGAGCTCTTTCTGCAATGGGCACTTTTCATACTATAAGCAGTTTTTCCTAACAAATGCAAGATATAGCATGGGCTATCTCCGCAAGGAAACTTCAGATCTGCAAAAGTCATGGTTTTTTCGTCTTCGGGGAGGCAGGGGAACAGGAATATGTGTTTGTTTTGCGAATTTGAGCTCTATCTGCAATGGGCACTTTTCATGCTAAAAGCAGTTTTTCCTAACAAATGCAAGATATAGCATGGGCTATCTCCGCAAGGAAACTTCAGATCTGCAAAAGTCATGGTTTTTTGGTCTTCGGGGAGGCAGGGGAACATGAATACGTGTTTGTTTTTCGAATTTGAGCTCTTTCTGCAATGGGCACTTTTCATACTATAAGCAGTTTTTCCTAACAAATGCAAGATATAGCATGGGCTATCTCCGCAAGGAAACTTCAGATCTGCAAAACTCATGGTTTTTTGGTGTTCAGTGAGCCGGGGGAACATGAATACGTGTTTGTTTTTCGAATTTGAGCTCTTTCTGCAATGGGCACTTTTCATGCTCTAAGCAGTTTTTCCTAACAAATGCAAGATATAGCATGGGCTATCTCCGCAAGGAAACTTCAGATCTGCAAAAGTCATGGTTTTTTCGTCTTCGGGGAGGCTGGGGAACAAGAATATGTGTTTGTTTTGCGAATTTGAGCTCTATCTGCAATGGGCACTTTTCATGCTATAAGCAGTTTTTCCTAACAAATGCAAGATATAGCATGCCCTATCTCCGCAAGGAAACTTCAGATCTGCAAAAGTCATGGTTTTTTGGTCTTCGGGGAGGCAGGGGAACATGAATACGTGTTTGTTTTTTGAATTTGAGCTCTTTCTGCAATGGGCACTTTTCATACTATAAGCAGTTTTTCCTAACAAATGCAAGATATAGCATGGGCTATCTCCGCAAGGAAACTTCAGATCTGCAAAACTCATGGTTTTTTGGTGTTCAGTGAGCCGGGGGAACATGAATACGTGTTTGTTTTTCGAATTTGAGCTCTTTCTGCAATGGGCACTTTTCATGCTCTAAGCAGTTTTTCATAACAAATGCAAGATAAAACATGGGCTATCTCCGCAAGGAGACATCCGATCTGCAAAACTCATGGTTTTTTGGTGTTCAGTGAGCCGGGGGAACATGAATACGTGTTTGTTTTTCGAATTTGCGCTCTTTCTGCAATGGGCACTTTTCATGCTCTAAGCAGTTTTTCCTAACAAATGCAAGATATAGCATGGGCTATCTCTGCAAGGAAACTTCAGATCTGCAAAAGTCATGGTTTTTTTGTCTTCGGGGAGGCAGGGGAACATGAATATGTGTTTGTTTTTTGAATTTGAGCTCTTTGTGCAATGGGCACTTTTCATACTATAAGCAGTTTTTCCTAACAAATGCAAGATATAGCATGGGCTATCTCCGCAAGGAAACTTCAGATCTGCAAACGTCATGGTTTTTTGGTGTTCAGTGAGCCGGGGGAACATGAATACGTGTTTGTTTTTCGAATTTGAGCTCTTTCTGCAATGGGCACTTTTCATGCTCTAAGCAGTTTTTCCTAACAAATGCATGATATAGCATGGGCTATCTCCGCAAGGAAACTTCAGATCTGCAAAACCCATGGTTTTTTGGTCTTCGGGGAGGCAGGGGAACATGAATACGTGTTTGTTTTTCGAATTTGAGCTCTTTCTGCAATGGGCACTTTTCATGCTCTAAGCAGTTTTTCCTAACAAATGCAAGATATAGCATGGGCTATCTCCGCAAGGAAACTTCACATCTGCAAAAGTCATGGTTTTTTGGTCTTCGGGGAGGCAGGGGAACAGGAATATGTGTTTGTTTTTCGAATTTGAGCTCTTTCTGCAATGGGCACTTTTCATACTATAAGCAGTTTTTCCTAACAAATGCAAGATATAGCATGGGCTATCTCCGCAAGGAAACTTCAGATCTGCAAAAGTCATGGTTTTTTGGTGTTCAGTGAGCCGGGGGAACATGAATACGTGTTTGTTTTTCGAATTTGAGCTCTTTCTGCAATGGGCACTTTTCATGCTCTAAGCAGTTTTTCCTAACAAATGCAAGATATAGCATGGGCTATCTCCGCAAGGAAACTTCAGATCTGCAAAAGTCATGGTTTTTTCGTCTTCGGGGAGGCTGGGGAACAGGAATATGTGTTTTTTTTGCGAATTTGAGCTCTATCTGCAATGGGCACTTTTCATGCTATAAGCAGTTTTTCCTAACAAATGCAAGATATAGCATGGGCTATCTCCGCAAGGAAACTTCAGATCTGCAAAAGTCATGGATTTTTGGTCTTCGGGGAGGCAGGGGAACATGAATACGTGTTTGTTTTTTGAATTTGAGCTCTTTCTGCAATGGGCACTTTTCATACTATAAGCAGTTTTTCCTAACAAATGCAAGATATAGCATGGGCTATCTCCGCAAGGAAACTTCAGATCTGCAAAACTCATGGTTTTTTGGTGTTCAGTGAGCCGGGGGAACATGAATACGTGTTTGTTTTTCGAATTTGAGCTCTTTCTGCAATGGGCACTTTTCATGCTCTAAGCAGTTTTTCATAACAAATGCAAGATATAACATGGGCTATCTCCGCAAGGAGACATCCGATCTGCAAAACTCATGGTTTTTTGGTGTTCAGTGAGCCGGGGGAACATGAATACGTGTTTGTTTTTCGAATTTGCGCTCTTTCTGCAATGGGCACTTTTCATGCTCTAAGCAGTTTTTCCTAACAAATGCAAGATATAGCATGGGCTATCTCCGCAAGGAAACTTCAGATCTGCAAAAGTCATGGTTTTTTTGTCTTCGGGGAGGCAGGGGAACATGAATATGTGTTTGTTTTTTGAATTTGAGCTCTTTGTGCAATGGGCACTTTTCATACTATAAGCAGTTTTTCCTAACAAATGCAAGATATAGCATGGGCTATCTCCGCAAGGAAACTTCAGATCTGCAAACGTCATGGTTTTTTGGTGTTCAGTGAGCCGGGGGAACATGAATACGTGTTTGTTTTTCGAATTTGAGCTCTTTCTGCAATGGGCACTTTTCATGCTCTAAGCAGTTTTTCCTAACAAATGCAAGATACAGCATGGGCTATCTCCGCAAGGAAACTTCAGATCTGCAAAAGTCATGGTTTTTTCGTCTTCGGGGAGGCAGGGGAACAGGAATATGTGTTTGTTTTGCGAATTTGAGCTCTTTCTGCAATGGGCACTTTTCATACTATAAGCAGTTTTTCCTAACAAATGCAAGATATAGCATGGGCTATCTCCGCAAGGAAACTTCAGATCTGCAAAAGTCATGGTTTTTTGATCTTCGGGGAGGCAGGGGAACAGGAATATGTGTTTGTTTTTCGAATTTGAGCTCTTTCTGCAATGGGCACTTTTCATACTATAAGCAGTTTTTCCTAACAAATGCAAGATATAGCATGGGCTATCTCCGCAAGGAAACTTCAGATCTGCAAAAGTCATGGTTTTTTTGGTGTTCAGTGAGCCGGGGGAACATGAATATGTGTTTGTTTTTCGAATTTGAGCTCTTTCTGCAATGGGCACTTTTCATGCTCTAAGCAGTTTTTCCTAACAAATGCATGATATAGCATGGGCTATCTCCGCAAGGAAACTTCAGATCTGCAAAACCCATGGTTTTTTGGTCTTCGGGGAGGCAGGGGAACATGAATACGTGTTTGTTTTTCGAATTTGAGCTCTTTCTGCAATGGGCACTTTTTATGCTCTAAGCAGTTTTTCCTAACAAATGCAAGATATAGCATGGGCTATCTCCGCAAGGAAACTTCACATCTGCAAAAGTCATGGTTTTTTGATCTTCGGGGAGGCAGGGGAACAGGAATATGTGTTTGTTTTTCGAATTTGAGCTCTTTCTGCAATGGGCACTTTTCATACTATAAGCAGTTTTTCCTAACAAATGCAAGATATAGCATGGGCTATCTCCGCAAGGAAACTTCAGATCTGCAAACGTCATGGTTTTTTGGTGTTCAGTGAGCCGGGGGAACATGAATACGTGTTTGTTTTTCGAATTTGAGCTCTTTCTGCAATGGGCACTTTTCATGCTCTAAGCAGTTTTTCCTAACAAATGCAAGATACAGCATGGGCTATCTCCGCAAGGAAACTTCAGATCTGCAAAAGTCATGGTTTTTTCGTCTTCGGGGAGGCAGGGGAACAGGAATATGTGTTTGTTTTGCGAATTTGAGCTCTTTCTGCAATGGGCACTTTTCATACTATAAGCAGTTTTTCCTAACAAATGCAAGATATAGCATGGGCTATCTCCGCAAGGAAACTTCAGATCTGCAAAAGTCATGGTTTTTTGATCTTCGGGGAGGCAGGGGAACAGGAATATGTGTTTGTTTTTCGAATTTGAGCTCTTTCTGCAATGGGCACTTTTCATACTATAAGCAGTTTTTCCTAACAAATGCAAGATATAGCATGGGCTATCTCCGCAAGGAAACTTCAGATCTGCAAAAGTCATGGTTTTTTTGGTGTTCAGTGAGCCGGGGGAACATGAATATGTGTTTGTTTTTCGAATTTGAGCTCTTTCTGCAATGGGCACTTTTCATGCTCTAAGCAGTTTTTCCTAACAAATGCATGATATAGCATGGGCTATCTCCGCAAGGAAACTTCAGATCTGCAAAACCCATGGTTTTTTGGTCTTCGGGGAGGCAGGGGAACATGAATACGTGTTTGTTTTTCGAATTTGAGCTCTTTCTGCAATGGGCACTTTTTATGCTCTAAGCAGTTTTTCCTAACAAATGCAAGATATAGCATGGGCTATCTCCGCAAGGAAACTTCACATCTGCAAAAGTCATGGTTTTTTGATCTTCGGGGAGGCAGGGGAACAGGAATATGTGTTTGTTTTTCGAATTTGAGCTCTTTCTGCAATGGGCACTTTTCATACTATAAGCAGTTTTTCCTAACAAATGCAAGATATAGCATGGGCTATCTCCGCAAGGAAACTTCATATCTGCAAAAGTCATGGTTTTTTTGGTGTTCAGTGAGCCGGGGGAACATGAATATGTGTTTGTTTTTCGAATTTGAGCTCTTTCTGCAATGGGCACTTTTCATGCTCTAAGCAGTTTTTCCTAACAAATGCAAGATATAGCATGGGCTATCTCCGCAAGGAAACTTCACATCTGCAAAAGTCATGGTTTTTTGGTGTTCGGGGAGGCAGGGGAACAGGAATATGTGTTTGTTTTTCGAATTTGAGCTCTTTCTGCAATGGGCACTTTTCATACTATAAGCAGTTTTTCCTAACTAATGCAAGATATAGCATGGGCTATCTCCGCAAGGAAACTTCAGATCTGCAAAACTCATGGTTTTTTGGTGTTCAGTGAGCCGGGGGAACATGAATACGTGTTTGTTTTTCGAATTTGAGCTCTTTCTGCAATGGGCATTTTTCATGCTTAAGCAGTTTTTCCTAACAAATGCAAGATATAGCATGGGCTATCTCCGCAAGGAAACTTCAGATCTGCAAAAGTCATGGTTTTTTCGTCTTCGGGGAGGCAGGGGAACAGGAATATGTGTTTGTTTTGCGAATTTGAGCTCTTTCTGCAATGGGCACTTTTCATACTATAAGCAGTTTTTCCTAACAAATGCAAGATATAGCATGGGCTATCTCCGCAAGGAAACTTCAGATCTGCAAAAGTCATGGTTTTTTCGTCTTCAGGGAGGCAGGGGAACAGGAATATGTGTTTGTTTTTCGAATTTGAGCTCTTTCTGCAATGGGCACTTTTCATACTATAAGCAGTTTTTCCTAACAAATGCAAGGTATAACATGGGCTATCACCGCAAGGAAACTTCAGATCTGCAAAAGTCATGGTTTTTTGGTGTTCAGTGAGCCGGGGGAACATGAATACGTGTTTGTTTTTCGAATTTGCGCTCTTTCTGCAATGGGCACTTTTCATGCTCTAAGCAGTTTTTCCTAACAAATGCAAGATATAGCATGGGCTATCTCCGCAAGGAAACTTCAGATCTGCAAAAGTCATGGTTTTTTTGTCTTCGGGGAGGCAGGGGAACATGAATATGTGTTTGTTTTTTGAATTTGAGCTCTTTGTGCAATGGGCACTTTTCATGCTCTAAGCAGTTTTTCCTAACAAATGCAAGATATAGCATGGGCTATCTCCGCAAGGAAACTTCAGATCTGCAAAAGTCATGGTTTTTTGGTGTTCAGTGAGCCGGGGGAACATGAATACGTGTTTGTTTTTCGAATTTGAGCTCTTTCTGCAATGGGCACTTTTCATGCTCTAAGAAGTTTTTCCTAACAAATGCAAGATATAGCATGGGCTATCTCCGCAAGGAAACTTCAGATCTGCAAAAGTCATGGTTTTTTCGTCTTCGGGGAGGCTGGGGAACAGGAATATGTGTTTGTTTTGCGAATTTGAGCTCTATCTGCAATGGGCACTTTTCATGCTCTAAGCAGTTTTTCCTAACAAATGCAAGATATAGCATGGGCTATCTCCGCAAGGAAACTTCAGATCTGCAAAAGTCTTGGTTTTTTGATCTTCGGGGAGGCAGGGGAACATGAATACGTGTTTGTTTTTTGAATTTGAGCTCTTTCTGCAATGGGCACTTTTCATACTATAAGCAGTTTTTCCTAACAAATGCAAGATATAGCATGGGCTATCTCCGCAAGGAAACTTCAGATCTGCAAAAGTCATGGTTTTTTGGTGTTCAGTGAGCCGGGGGAACATGAATATGTGTTTGTTTTTCGAATTTGAGCTCTTTCTGCAATGGGCACTTTTCATGCTCTAAGCAGTTTTTCCTAACAAAAGCAAGATATAGCATGGGCTATCTCCACAAGGAAACTTCAGATCTGCAAAACCCATGGTTTTTTGGTCTTCGGGGAGGCAGGGGAACATGAATACGTGTTTGTTTTTCGAATTTGAGCTCTTTCTGCAATGGGCACTTTTCATGCTCTAAGCAGTTTTTCCTAACAAATGCAAGATATAGCATGGGCTATCTCCGCAAGGAAACTTCAGATCTGCAAAAGTCATGGTTTTTTCGTCTTCGGGGAGGCTGGGGAACAGGAATATGTGTTTTTTTTGCGAATTTGAGCTCTATCTGCAATGGGCACTTTTCATGCTATAAGCAGTTTTTCCTAACAAATGCAAGATATAGCATGGGCTATCTCCGCAAGGAAACTTCAGATCTGCAAAAGTCATGGATTTTTGGTCTTCGGGGAGGCAGGGGAACATGAATACGTGTTTGTTTTTTGAATTTGAGCTCTTTCTGCAATGGGCACTTTTCATACTATAAGCAGTTTTTCCTAACAAATGCAAGATATAGCATGGGCTATCTCCGCAAGGAAACTTCAGATCTGCAAAACTCATGGTTTTTTGGTGTTCAGTGAGCCGGGGGAACATGAATACGTGTTTGTTTTTCGAATTTGAGCTCTTTCTGCAATGGGCACTTTTCATGCTCTAAGCAGTTTTTCATAACAAATGCAAGATATAACATGGGCTATCTCCGCAAGGAGACATCCGATCTGCAAAACTCATGGTTTTTTGGTGTTCAGTGAGCCGGGGGAACATGAATACGTGTTTGTTTTTCGAATTTGCGCTCTTTCTGCAATGGGCACTTTTCATGCTCTAAGCAGTTTTTCCTAACAAATGCAAGATATAGCATGGGCTATCTCCGCAAGGAAACTTCAGATCTGCAAAAGTCATGGTTTTTTTGTCTTCGGGGAGGCAGGGGAACATGAATATGTGTTTGTTTTTTGAATTTGAGCTCTTTGTGCAATGGGCACTTTTCATGCTCTAAGCAGTTTTTCCTAACAAATGCAAGATACAGCATGGGCTATCTCCGCAAGGAAACTTCAGATCTGCAAAAGTCATGGATTTTTGGTCTTCGGGGAGGCAGGGGAACATGAATACGTGTTTGTTTTTTGAATTTGAGCTCTTTCTGCAATGGGCACTTTTCATACTATAAGCAGTTTTTCCTAACAAATGCAAGATATAGCATGGGCTATCTCCGCAAGGAAACTTCAGATCTGCAAAACTCATGGTTTTTTGGTGTTCAGTGAGCCGGGGGAACATGAATACGTGTTTGTTTTTCGAATTTGAGCTCTTTCTGCAATGGGCACTTTTCATGCTCTAAGCAGTTTTTCATAACAAATGCAAGATATAACATGGGCTATCTCCGCAAGGAGACATCCGATCTGCAAAACTCATGGTTTTTTGGTGTTCAGTGAGCCGGGGGAACATGAATACGTGTTTGTTTTTCGAATTTGCGCTCTTTCTGCAATGGGCACTTTTCATGCTCTAAGCAGTTTTTCCTAACAAATGCAAGATATAGCATGGGCTATCTCCGCAAGGAAACTTCAGATCTGCAAAAGTCATGGTTTTTTTGTCTTCGGGGAGGCAGGGGAACATGAATATGTGTTTGTTTTTTGAATTTGAGCTCTTTGTGCAATGGGCACTTTTCATGCTCTAAGCAGTTTTTCCTAACAAATGCAAGATACAGCATGGGCTATCTCCGCAAGGAAACTTCAGATCTGCAAAAGTCATGGTTTTTTCGTCTTCGGGGAGGCAGGGGAACAGGAATATGTGTTTGTTTTGCGAATTTGAGCTCTTTCTGCAATGGGCACTTTTCATACTATAAGCAGTTTTTCCTAACAAATGCAAGATATAGCATGGGCTATCTCCGCAAGGAAACTTCAGATCTGCAAAACTCATGGTTTTTTGGTGTTCAGTGAGCCGGGGGAACATGAATACGTGTTTGTTTTTCGAATTTGAGCTCTTTCTGCAATGGGCACTTTTCATGCTCTAAGCAGTTTTTCCTAACAAATGCATGATATTGCATGGGCTATCTCCGCAAGGAAACTTCAGATCTGCAAAACCCATGGTTTTTTGGTCTTCGGGGAGGCAGGGGAACATGAATACGTGTTTGTTTTTCGAATTTGAGCTCTTTCTGCAATGGGCACTTTTCATGCTCTAAGCAGTTTTTCCTAACAAATGCAAGATATAACATGGGCTATCTCCGCAAGGAGACATCCGATCTGCAAAACTCATGGTTTTTTGGTGTTCAGTGAGCCGGGGGAACATGAATACGTGTTTGTTTTTCGAATTTGAGCTCTTTCTGCAATGGGAACTTTTCATGCTCTAAGCAGTTTTTCCTAACAAATGCAAGATATAGTATGGGCTATCTCCGCAAGGAAACTTCACATCTGCAAAAGTCATGGTTTTTTGATCTTCGGGGAGGCAGGGGAACAGGAATATGTGTTTGTTTTTCGAATTTGAGCTCTTTCTGCAATGGGCACTTTTCATACTATAAGCAGTTTTTCCTAACAAATGCAAGATATAGCATGGGCTATCTCCGCAAGGAAACTTCAGATCTGCAAAAGTCATGGTTTTTTTGGTGTTCAGTGAGCCGGGGGAACATGAATATGTGTTTGTTTTTCGAATTTGAGCTCTTTCTGCAATGGGCACTTTTCATGCTCTAAGCAGTTTTTCCTAACAAATGCATGATATAGCATGGGCTATCTCCGCAAGGAAACTTCAGATCTGCAAAACCCATGGTTTTTTGGTCTTCGGGGAGGCAGGGGAACATGAATACGTGTTTGTTTTTCGAATTTGAGCTCTTTCTGCAATGGGCAGTTTTTATGCTCTAAGCAGTTTTTCCTAACAAATGCAAGATATAGCATGGGCTATCTCCGCAAGGAAACTTCACATCTGCAAAAGTCATGGTTTTTTGATCTTCGGGGAGGCAGGGGAACAGGAATATGTGTTTGTTTTTCGAATTTGAGCTCTTTCTGCAATGGGCACTTTTCATACTATAAGCAGTTTTTCCTAACAAATGCAAGATATAGCATGGGCTATCTCCGCAAGGAAACTTCATATCTGCAAAAGTCATGGTTTTTTTGGTGTTCAGTGAGCTGGGGGAACATGAATATGTGTTTGTTTTTCGAATTTGAGCTCTTTCTGCAATGGGCACTTTTCATGCTCTAAGCAGTTTTTCCTAACAAATGCAAGATATAGCATGGGCTATCTCCGCAAGGAAACTTCACATCTGCAAAAGTCATGGTTTTTTGGTCTTCGGGGAGGCAGGGGAACAGGAATATGTGTTTGTTTTTCGAATTTGAGCTCTTTCTGCAATGGGCACTTTTCATACTATAAGCAGTTTTTCCTAACTAATGCAAGATATAGCATGGGCTATCTCCGCAAGGAAACTTCAGATCTGCAAAACTCATGGTTTTTTGGTGTTCAGTGAGCCGGGGGAACATGAATACGTGTTTGTTTTTCGAATTTGAGCTCTTTCTGCAATGGGCATTTTTCATGCTTAAGCAGTTTTTCCTAACAAATGCAAGATATAGCATGGGCTATCTCCGCAAGGAAACTTCAGATCTGCAAAAGTCATGGTTTTTTCGTCTTCGGGGAGGCAGGGGAACAGGAATATGTGTTTGTTTTGCGAATTTGAGCTCTTTCTGCAATGGGCACTTTTCATACTATAAGCAGTTTTTCCTAACAAATGCAAGATATAGCATGGGCTATCTCCGCAAGGAAACTTCAGATCTGCAAAAGTCATGGTTTTTTCGTCTTCAGGGAGGCAGGGGAACAGGAATATGTGTTTGTTTTTCGAATTTGAGCTCTTTCTGCAATGGGCACTTTTCATACTATAAGCAGTTTTTCCTAACTAATGCAAGATATAGCATGGGCTATCACCGCAAGGAAACTTCAGATCTGCAAAAGTCATGGTTTTTTGGTGTTCAGTGAGCCGGGGGAACATGAATACGTGTTTGTTTTTCGAATTTGCGCTCTTTCTGCAATGGGCACTTTTCATGCTCTAAGCAGTTTTTCCTAACAAATGCAAGATATAGCATGGGCTATCTCCGCAAGGAAACTTCAGATCTGCAAAAGTCATGGTTTTTTTGTCTTCGGGGAGGCAGGGGAACATGAATATGTGTTTGTTTTTTGAATTTGAGCTCTTTGTGCAATGGGCACTTTTCATGCTCTAAGCAGTTTTTCCTAACAAATGCAAGATATAGCATGGGCTATCTCCGCAAGGAAACTTCAGATCTGCAAAAGTCATGGTTTTTTGGTGTTCAGTGAGCCGGGGGAACATGAATACGTGTTTGTTTTTCGAATTTGAGCTCTTTCTGCAATGGGCACTTTTCATGCTCTAAGAAGTTTTTCCTAACAAATGCAAGATATAGCATGGGCTATCTCCGCAAGGAAACTTCAGATCTGCAAAAGTCATGGTTTTTTCGTCTTTGGGGAGGCTGGGGAACAGGAATATGTGTTTGTTTTGCGAATTTGAGCTCTATCTGCAATGGGCACTTTTCATGCTCTAAGCAGTTTTTCCTAACAAATGCAAGATATAGCATGGGCTATCTCCGCAAGGAAACTTCAGATCTGCAAAAGTCATGGTTTTTTGATCTTCGGGGAGGCAGGGGAACATGAATACGTGTTTGTTTTTTGAATTTGAGCTCTTTCTGCAATGGGCACTTTTCATACTATAAGCAGTTTTTCCTAACAAATGCAAGATATAGCATGGGCTATCTCCGCAAGGAAACTTCAGATCTGCAAAAGTCATGGTTTTTTGGTGTTCAGTGAGCCGGGGGAACATGAATATGTGTTTGTTTTTCGAATTTGAGCTCTTTCTGCAATGGGCACTTTTCATGCTCTAAGCAGTTTTTCCTAACAAAAGCAAGATATAGCATGGGCTATCTCCACAAGGAAACTTCACATCTGCAAAAGTCATGGTTTTTTGGTCTTCGGGGAGGCAGGGGAACATGAATATGTGTTTGTTTTTCGAATTTGAGCTCTTTGTGCAATGGGCACTTTTCATACTATAAGCAGTTTTTCCTAACAAATGCAAGATATAGCATGCGCTATCTCCGCAAGGAAACTTCAGATCTGCAAAACTCATGGTTTTTTGGTGTTCAGTGAGCCGGGGGAACATGAATACGTGTTTGTTTTTCGAATTTGAGCTCTTTCTGCAATGGGCACTTTTCATGCTATAAGCAGTTTTTCCTAACAAATGCAAGATATAGCATGGGCTATCTCCGCAAGGAAACTTCAGATCTGCAAAAGTCATGGTTTTTTCGTCTTCGGGGAGGCAGGGGAACATGAATATGTGTTTGTTTTTTGAATTTGAGCTCTTTGTGCAATGGGCACTTTTCATAGTATAAGCAGTTTTTCCTAACAAATGCAAGATATAGCATGGGCTATCTCCGCAAGGAAACTTCAGATCTGCAAAACTCATAGTTTTTTGGTGTTCAGTGACCCGGGGGAACATGAATACATGTTTGTTTTTCGAATTTGAGCTCTTTCTGCAATGGGCACTTTTCATGCTCTAAGCAGTTTTTCCTAACAAATGCAAGATATAGCATGGGCTATCTCCGCAAGGAAACTTCAGATCTTGAAAAGTCATGGTTTTTTCGTCTTCGGGGAGGCTGGGGAACAGGAATATGTGTTTGTTTTGCGAATTTGAGCTCTATCTGCAATGGGCACTTTTCATGCTCTAAGCAGTTTTTCCTAAAAAATGCAAGATATAGCATGGGCTATCTCCGCAAGGAAACTTCAGATCTGCAAAACTCATGGTTTTTTGGTCTTCGGGGAGGCAGGGGAACAGGAATATGTGTTTGTTTTTCGAATTTGAGCTCTTTCTGCCATGGGCACTTTTCATACTATTAGCAGTTTTTCCTAACAAATGCAAGATATAACATGGGCTATCTCCGCAAGGAGACATCAGATCTGCAAAACTCATGGTTTTTTGGTGTTCAGTGAGCCGGGGGAACATGAATATGTGTTTGTTTTGCGAATTTGAGCTCTTTCTGCAATGGGCACTTTTCATGCTCTAAGCAGTTTTTCCTAACAAATGCAAGATAAAGCATGGGCTATCTCCGCAAGGAAACTTCAGATCTGCGAAAGTCATGGTTTTTTCGTCTTCGGGGAGGCAGGGGAACAGGAATATGTGTTTGTTTTGCGAATTTGAGCTCTATCTGCAATGGGCACTTTTCATGCTATAAGCAGTTTTTCCTAACAAATGCAAGATATAACATGGGCTATCTCCGCAAGAAGGGACGCGGTGGCTCAGTGGGTTAGGACGCTGAGCTTGTCGATCGGAAGGTCGGCAGTTTGGCGGGTCGAATCCCGAGTGCCGCGTAACAGAGTGAGCGCCTGTTACTCGTCCCAGCTTCTGCCAACCTAGCAGTTCGAAAGCACGTAAAAATGCAAGTAGAAAAAAAGGGACCACTACGGTGGGAAGGTAACAGCGTTCCGTGCGCCTTTGGCGTCTAGTCATGCCGGCCACATGACCACGGAGATGTCCTCGGACAAGTGCTGGCTCTTCGGCTTTGAAACGGAGATGAGCACCGGCCCCTAGAGTCGGAAACGACTAGCACGCATGTGCGGGGGAACCTTTACCTTTACCTATCTCCGCAAGGAAACTTCAGATCTGCAAAAGTCATGGTTTTTTGGTCTTCGGGGAGGCAGGGGAACATGAATATGTGTTTGTTTTGCGAATTTGAGCTCTATCTGCAATGGGCACTTTTCATGCTATAAGCAGTTTTTCCTAACAAATGCAAGATATAACATGGGCTATCTCCGCAAGGAGACATCCGATCTGCAAAACTCATGGGTTTTTGGTGTTCAGTGAGCCGGGGGAACATGAATACGTGTTTGTTTTTCGAATTTGCGCTCTTTCTGCAATGGGCACTTTTCATGCTCTAAGCAGTTTTTCCTAACAAATGCAAGATATAGCATGGGCTATCTCCGCAAGGAAACTTCACATCTGCAAAAGTCATGGTTTTTTGATCTTCGGGGAGGCAGGGGAACAGGAATATGTGTTTGTTTTTCGAATTTGAGCTCTTTCTGCAATGGGCACTTTTCATACTATAAGCAGTTTTTCCTAACAAATGCAAGATATAACATGGGCTATCACCGCAAGGAAACTTCAGATCTGCAAAAGTCATGGTTTTTTGGTGTTCAGTGAGCCGGGGGAACATGAATACGTGTTTGTTTTTCGAATTTAAGCTCTTTCTGCAATGGGCACTTTTCATGCTCTAAGCAGTTTTTCCTAACAAATGCAAGATATAGCATGGGCTATCTCCGCAAGGAAACTTCACATTTGCAAAAGTCATGGTTTTTTGGTCTTCGGGAAAGCAGGGGAACAGGAATATGTGTTTGTTTTTCGAATTTGAGCTCTTTCTGCAATTGGCACTTTTCATACTATAAGCAGTTTTTCCTAACAAATGCAAGATATAGCATGGGCTATCTCCGCAAGGAAACTTCAGATCTGCAAAAGTCATGGTTTTTTGGTCTTCGGGGAGGCAGGGGAACAGGAATATGTGTTTGTTTTGCGAATTTGAGCTCTTTCTGCAATGGGCACTTTTCATACTATAAGCAGTTTTTCCTAACAAATGCAAGATATAGCATGGGCTATCTCCGCAAGGAAACTTCAGATCTGCAAAAGTCATGGTTTTTTGGTCTTCGGGGAGGCAGAGGAACATGAATATGTGTTTGTTTTTTGAATTTGAGCTCTTTCTGCAATGGGCACTTTTCATGCTCTAAGCAGTTTTTCCTAACAAATGCAAGATATAACATGGGCTATCTCCGCAAGGAGACATCCGATCTGCAAAACTCATGGTTTTTTGGTGTTCAGTGAGCCGGGGGAACATGAATACGTGTTTGTTTTTCGAATTTGCGCTCTTTCTGCAATGGGCACTTTTCATGCTCTAAGCAGTTTTTCCTAACAAATGCAAGATATAGCATGGGCTATCTCCGCAAGGAAACTTCAGATCTGCAAAAGTCATGGTTTTTTTGTTTTCGGGGAGGCAGGGGAACATGAATATGTGTTTGTTTTTTGAATTTGAGCTCTTTGTGCAATGGGCACTTTTCATACTATAAGCAGTTTTTCCTAACAAATGTAAGATATAGCATGGGCTATCTCTGCAAGGAAACGTCAGATCTGCAAAAGTCATGGTTTTTTGGTCTTCGGGGAGACAGGGGAACATGAATATGTGTTTGTTTTTTGAATTTGAGCTCTTTGTGCAATGGGAACTTTTCATACTATAAGCAGTTTCTCCTAACAAATGCAAGATATAGCATGGGCTATCTCCGAAAGGAAACTTCAGATCTGCAAAACTCATGGTTTTTTGGTGTTCAGTGAGCCGGGGGAACATGAATACGTGTTTGTTTTTCGAATTTGAGCTCTTTCTGCAATGGGCACTTTTTATGTTCTAAGCAGTTTTTCCTATCAAATGCAAGATATAGCATGGGCTATCTCCGCAAGGAAACTTCAGATCTGCAAAAGTCATGGTTTTTTCGTCTTCGGGGAGGCAGGGGAACAGGAATATGTGTTTGTTTTGCGAATTTGAGCTCTATCTGCAATGGGCACTTTTCATGCTATTAGCAGTTTTTCCTAACAAATGCAAGATATAGCATGGGCTATCTCCGCAAGGAAACTTCAGATCTGCAAAAGTCATGATTTTTTGGTCTTCGGGGAGGCAGGGGAACATGAATATGTGTTTGTTTTTTGAATTTGAGCTCTTTCTGCAATGGGCACTTTTCATGCTCTAAGCAGTTTTTCCTAACAAATGCAAGATATAACATGGGCTATCTCCGCAAGGAGACATCCGATCTGCAAAACTCATGGTTTTTTGGTGTTCAGTGAGCCGGGGGAACATGAATACGTGTTTGTTTTTCGAATTTGCGCTCTTTCTGCAATGGGCACTTTTCATGCTCTAAGCAGTTTTTCCTAACAAATGCAAGATATAGCATGGGCTATCTCCGCAAGGAAACTTCAGATCTGCAAAAGTCATGGTTGTTTTGTCTTCGGGGAGGCAGGGGAACATGAATATGTGTTTGTTTTTTGAATTTGAGCTCTTTGTGCAATGGGCACTTTTCATACTATAAGCAGTTTTTCCTAACAAATGTAAGATATAGCATGGGCTATCTCTGCAAGGAAACGTCAGATCTGCAAAAGTCATGGTTTTTTGGTCTTCGGGGAGACAGGGGAACATGAATATGTGTTTGTTTTTTGAATTTGAGCTCTTTGTGCAATGGGAACTTTTCATACTATAAGCAGTTTCTCCTAACAAATGCAAGATATAGCATGGGCTATCTCCAAAAGGAAACTTCAGATCTGCAAAACTCATGGTTTTTTGGTGTTCAGTGAGCCGGGGGAACATGAATATGTGTTTGTTTTGCGAATTTGAGCTCTTTCTGCAATGGGCACTTTTCATGCTCTAAGCAGTTTTTCCTAACAAATGCAAGATAAAGCATGGGCTATCTCCGCAAGGAAACTTCAGATCTGCGAAAGTCATGGTTTTTTCGTCTTCGGGGAGGCAGGGGAACAGGAATATGTGTTTGTTTTGCGAATTTGAGCTCTATCTGCAATGGGCACTTTTCATGCTATAAGCAGTTTTTCCTAACAAATGCAAGATATAACATGGGCTATCTCCGCAAGAAGGGACGCGGTGGCTCAGTGGGTTAGGACGCTGAGCTTGTCGATCGGAAGGTCGGCAGTTTGGCGGGTCGAATCCCGAGTGCCGCGTAACAGAGTGAGCGCCTGTTACTCGTCCCAGCTTCTGCCAACCTAGCAGTTCGAAAGCACGTAAAAATGCAAGTAGAAAAAAAGGGACCACTACGGTGGGAAGGTAACAGCGTTCCGTGCGCCTTTGGCGTCTAGTCATGCCGGCCACATGACCACGGAGATGTCCTCGGACAAGTGCTGGCTCTTCGGCTTTGAAACGGAGATGAGCACCGGCCCCTAGAGTCGGAAACGACTAGCACGCATGTGCGGGGGAACCTTTACCTTTACCTATCTCCGCAAGGAAACTTCAGATCTGCAAAAGTCATGGTTTTTTGGTCTTCGGGGAGGCAGGGGAACATGAATATGTGTTTGTTTTGCGAATTTGAGCTCTATCTGCAATGGGCACTTTTCATGCTATAAGCAGTTTTTCCTAACAAATGCAAGATATAACATGGGCTATCTCCGCAAGGAGACATCCGATCTGCAAAACTCATGGGTTTTTGGTGTTCAGTGAGCCGGGGGAACATGAATACGTGTTTGTTTTTCGAATTTGCGCTCTTTCTGCAATGGGCACTTTTCATGCTCTAAGCAGTTTTTCCTAACAAATGCAAGATATAGCATGGGCTATCTCCGCAAGGAAACTTCACATCTGCAAAAGTCATGGTTTTTTGATCTTCGGGGAGGCAGGGGAACAGGAATATGTGTTTGTTTTTCGAATTTGAGCTCTTTCTGCAATGGGCACTTTTCATACTATAAGCAGTTTTTCCTAACAAATGCAAGATATAACATGGGCTATCACCGCAAGGAAACTTCAGATCTGCAAAAGTCATGGTTTTTTGGTGTTCAGTGAGCCGGGGGAACATGAATACGTGTTTGTTTTTCGAATTTAAGCTCTTTCTGCAATGGGCACTTTTCATGCTCTAAGCAGTTTTTCCTAACAAATGCAAGATATAGCATGGGCTATCTCCGCAAGGAAACTTCACATTTGCAAAAGTCATGGTTTTTTGGTCTTCGGGAAAGCAGGGGAACAGGAATATGTGTTTGTTTTTCGAATTTGAGCTCTTTCTGCAATTGGCACTTTTCATACTATAAGCAGTTTTTCCTAACAAATGCAAGATATAGCATGGGCTATCTCCGCAAGGAAACTTCAGATCTGCAAAAGTCATGGTTTTTTGGTCTTCGGGGAGGCAGGGGAACAGGAATATGTGTTTGTTTTGCGAATTTGAGCTCTTTCTGCAATGGGCACTTTTCATACTATAAGCAGTTTTTCCTAACAAATGCAAGATATAGCATGGGCTATCTCCGCAAGGAAACTTCAGATCTGCAAAAGTCATGGTTTTTTGGTCTTCGGGGAGGCAGGGGAACATGAATATGTGTTTGTTTTTTGAATTTGAGCTCTTTCTGCAATGGGCACTTTTCATGCTCTAAGCAGTTTTTCCTAACAAATGCAAGATATAACATGGGCTATCTCCGCAAGGAGACATCCGATCTGCAAAACTCATGGTTTTTTGGTGTTCAGTGAGCCGGGGGAACATGAATACGTGTTTGTTTTTCGAATTTGCGCTCTTTCTGCAATGGGCACTTTTCATGCTCTAAGCAGTTTTTCCTAACAAATGCAAGATATAGCATGGGCTATCTCCGCAAGGAAACTTCAGATCTGCAAAAGTCATGGTTTTTTTGTTTTCGGGGAGGCAGGGGAACATGAATATGTGTTTGTTTTTTGAATTTGAGCTCTTTGTGCAATGGGCACTTTTCATACTATAAGCAGTTTTTCCTAACAAATGTAAGATATAGCATGGGCTATCTCTGCAAGGAAACGTCAGATCTGCAAAAGTCATGGTTTTTTGGTCTTCGGGGAGACAGGGGAACATGAATATGTGTTTGTTTTTTGAATTTGAGCTCTTTGTGCAATGGGAACTTTTCATACTATAAGCAGTTTCTCCTAACAAATGCAAGATATAGCATGGGCTATCTCCGAAAGGAAACTTCAGATCTGCAAAACTCATGGTTTTTTGGTGTTCAGTGAGCCGGGGGAACATGAATACGTGTTTGTTTTTCGAATTTGAGCTCTTTCTGCAATGGGCACTTTTTATGTTCTAAGCAGTTTTTCCTATCAAATGCAAGATATAGCATGGGCTATCTCCGCAAGGAAACTTCAGATCTGCAAAAGTCATGGTTTTTTCGTCTTCGGGGAGGCAGGGGAACAGGAATATGTGTTTGTTTTGCGAATTTGAGCTCTATCTGCAATGGGCACTTTTCATGCTATTAGCAGTTTTTCCTAACAAATGCAAGATATAGCATGGGCTATCTCCGCAAGGAAACTTCAGATCTGCAAAAGTCATGATTTTTTGGTCTTCGGGGAGGCAGGGGAACATGAATATGTGTTTGTTTTTTGAATTTGAGCTCTTTCTGCAATGGGCACTTTTCATGCTCTAAGCAGTTTTTCCTAACAAATGCAAGATATAACATGGGCTATCTCCGCAAGGAGACATCCGATCTGCAAAACTCATGGTTTTTTGGTGTTCAGTGAGCCGGGGGAACATGAATACGTGTTTGTTTTTCGAATTTGCGCTCTTTCTGCAATGGGCACTTTTCATGCTCTAAGCAGTTTTTCCTAACAAATGCAAGATATAGCATGGGCTATCTCCGCAAGGAAACTTCAGATCTGCAAAAGTCATGGTTGTTTTGTCTTCGGGGAGGCAGGGGAACATGAATATGTGTTTGTTTTTTGAATTTGAGCTCTTTGTGCAATGGGCACTTTTCATACTATAAGCAGTTTTTCCTAACAAATGTAAGATATAGCATGGGCTATCTCTGCAAGGAAACGTCAGATCTGCAAAAGTCATGGTTTTTTGGTCTTCGGGGAGACAGGGGAACATGAATATGTGTTTGTTTTTTGAATTTGAGCTCTTTGTGCAATGGGAACTTTTCATACTATAAGCAGTTTCTCCTAACAAATGCAAGATATAGCATGGGCTATCTCCAAAAGGAAACTTCAGATCTGCAAAACTCATGGTTTTTTGGTGTTCAGTGAGCCGGGGGAACATGAATACGTGTTTGTTTTTCGAATTTGAGCTCTTTCTGCAATGGGCACTTTTCATGTTCTAAGCAGTTTTTCCTATCAAATGCAAGATATAGCATGGACTATCTCCGCAAGGAAACTTCACATCTGCAAAAGTCATGGTTTTTTGGTCTTCGGGGAGGCAGGGGAACAGGAATATGTGTTTGTTTTTCGAATTTGAGCTCTTTCTGCAATGGGCACTTTTCTTACTATAAGCAGTTTTTCCTAACAAATGCAAGATATAGCATGGGCTATCTCCGCAAGGAAACTTCAGATCTGCAAAAGTCATGGTTTTTTCGTCTTCGGGGAGGCAGGGGAACAGGAATATGTGTTTGTTTTGCGAATTTGAGCTCTATCTGCAATGGGCACTTTTCATGCTATTAGCAGTTTTTCCTAACAAATGCAAGATATAGCATGGGCTATCTCCGCAAGGAAACTTCAGATCTGCAAAAGTCATGATTTTTTGGTCTTCGGGGAGGCAGGGGAACATGAATATGTGTTTGTTTTTTGAATTTGAGCTCTTTCTGCAATGGGCACTTTTCATACTATAAGCAGTTTTTCCTAACAAATGCAAGATATAGCATGGGCTATCTCCGCAAGGAAACTTCAGATCTGCAAAACTCATGGTTTTTTGGTGTTCAGTGAGCCGGGGGAACATGAATACGTGTTTGTTTTTCGAATTTGAGCTCTTTCTGCAATGGGCACTTTTCATGCTCTAAGCAGTTTTTCCTAACAAATGCAAGATATAGCATGGGCTATCTCCACAAGGAAACTTCAGATCTGCAAAACTCATGGTTTTTTGGTGTTCGGGGAGGCAGGGGAACAGGAATATGTGTTTGTTTTGCGAATTTGACCTCTATCTGCAATGGGCACTTTTCATGCTATAAGCAGTTTTTCCTAACAAATGCAAGATATAGCATGGGCTATCTCTGCAAGGAAACATCAGATCTGCAAAAGTCATGGTTTTTTGGTCTTCGGGGAGACAGGGGAACATGAATATGTGTTTGTTTTTTGAATTTGAGCTCTTTGTGCAATAGGCACTTTTCATACTATAAGCAGTTTTTCCTAACAAATGCAAGATATAGGATGGGCTATCTCCGCAAGGAAACTTCAGATCTGCAAAAGTCATGGTTTTTTCATCTTCGGGGAGGCAGGGGAAGAGGAATACGTGTTTGTTTTGCAAATTTGAGCTCTATCTGCAATGGGCACTTTTCATGCTCTAAGCAGTTTTTCCTAACAAATGCAAGATATAGCATGGGCTATCTCCGCAAGGAAACTTCAGACCTGCAAAAGTCATGGTTTTTTGGTCTTCGGGGAGACAGGGGAACATGAATATGTGTTTGTTTTTTGAATTTGAGCTCTTTCTGCAATGGGCACTTTTCATGCTATAAGCAGTTTTTCCTAACAAATGCAAGATATAGCATGGGCTATCTCCGCAAGGAAACTTCAGATCTGCAAAAGTCATGGTTTTTTCGTCTTCGGGGAGGCAGGGGAACAGGAATATGTGCTTGTTTTGCGAATTTGAGCTCTATCTGCAATGGGCACTTTTCATGCTATAAGCAGTTTTTCCTAACAAATGCAAGATATTACATGGGCTATCTCCGCAAGGAAACTTCAGATCTGCAAAAGTCATGGTTTTTTGGTGTTCAGTGAGCCGGGGGAACATGAATACGTGTTTGTTTTTTGAATTTGAGCTCTTTCTGCAATGGGCACTTTTCATGCTCTAAGCAGTTTTTCCTAACAAATGCAAGATATAGCATGGGCTATCTCCGCAAGGAAACTTCACATCTGCAAAAGTCATGGTTTTTTGGTCATCGGGGAGGAAGGGGAACATGAATATGTGTTAGGAAAAACTGCTTAGAGCATGAAAAGTGCCCATTGCAGAGAGAGCTCAAATTCGAAAAACAAACACGTATTCATGTTCCCCCGGCTCACTGAACACCAAAATCCATGACTTTTGCAGATGTGAAGTTTCCTTGCGGAGATAGCCCATGCTATATCTTGCATTTGTTAGGAAAAACTGCTTATACCATGAAAAGTGCGCATTGTAGATAGAGCTCAAATTCGCAAAACAAACACATATTCATGTTCCCCTGCCTCCCCGAAGACGAAAAAACCATGACTTTTGCAGATCTGAAGTTTCCTTGCGGAGATAGCCCATGCTATATCTTGCATTTGTTAGGAAAAACTGCTTATACCATGAAAAGTGCCCATTGCAGATAGAGCTCAAATTCGCAAAACAAACACATATTCCTGTTCCCCTGCCTCATCGATGACCAAAAAACCATGACTTTTGCAGATCTGAAGTTTCCTTGCGGATATAGCCCATGCTATATCTTGCATTTGTTAGGAAAAACTGCTTAGAGCATGAAAAGTGCCCATTGCAGATAGAGCTCAAATTCGCAAAACAAACACATATTCCTGTTCCCCTGCCTCCCCGAAGACCAAACAACCATGACTTTTGCAGATCTGAAGTTTCCTTGCGGAGATAGCCCATGCTATATCTTGCATTTGTTAGGAAAAACTGCTTATACCATGAAAAGTGCCCATTGCAGATAGAGCTCAAATTCGCAAAACAAACACATATTCCTGTTCCCCTGCCTCCCCGAAGACCAAAAAACCATGACTTTTGCAGATCTGAAGTTTCGTTGCGGAGATAGCCCATGCTATATCTTGCATTTGTTAGGAAAAACTGCTTATAGTATGAAAAGTGCCCATTGCAGAAAGAGCTCAAATTCGAAAAACAAACACGTATTCATGTTCCCCCGGCTTACTGAACACCAAAAAACCATGAGTTTTGCAGATCTGATGTCTCCTTGCGGAGATAGCCCATGTTATATCTTGCATTTGTTAGGAAAATCTGCTTATAGCATGAAAAGTGCCCATTGCAGATAGAGCTCAAATTCGCAAAACAAACACATATTCCTGTTCCCCTGCTTCCCCGAAGACGAAAAAACCATGACTTTTGCAGATCTGAAGTTTCGTTGCGGAGATAGCCCATGCTATATCTTGCATTTGTTAGGAAAAACTGCTTATAGTATGAAAAGTGCCCATTGCAGAAAGAGCTCAAATTCGAAAAACAAACACATATTCCTGTTCCCCTGCCTCCCCGAAGACCAAACAACCATGACTTTTGCAGATCTGAAGTTTCCTTGCGGAGATAGCCCATGCTATATCTTGCATTTGTTAGGAAAAACTGCTTATAGTATGAAAAGTGCCCATTGCAGATAGAGCTCAAATTCGCAAAACAAACACATATTCCTGTTCCCCTGCCTCCCCGAAGACCAAAAAACCATGACTTTTGCAGATCTGAAGTTTCGTTGCGGAGATAGCCCATGCTATATCTTGCATTTGTTAGGAAAAACTGCTTATAGTATGAAAAGTGCCCATTGCAGAAAGAGCTCAAATTCGAAAAACAAACACATATTCCTGTTCCCCTGCCTCCCCGAAGACCAAACAACCATGACTTTTGCAGATCTGAAGTTTCCTTGCGGAGATAGCCCATGCTATATCTTGCATTTGTTAGGAAAAACTGCTTAGAGCATGAAAAGTGCCCATTGCAGAAAGAGCTCAAATTCGAAAAACAAACACGTATTCCTGTTCCCCTGCCTCCCCAAAGACGAAAAAACCATGACTTTTGTAGATCTGAAGTTTCCTTGCGGAGATAGCCCATGCTATATCTTGCATTTGTTAGGAAAAACTGCTTATACCATGAAAAGTGCCCATTGCAGATAGAGCTCAAATTCGCAAAACAAACACATATTCCTGTTCCCCTGCCTCCCCGAAGACCAAAAAACCATGACTTTTGCAGATCTGAAGTTTCGTTGCGGAGATAGCCCATGCTATATCTTGCATTTGTTAGGAAAAACTGCTTATAGTATGAAAAGTGCCCATTGCAGAAAGAGCTCAAATTCACAAAACAAACACATATTCCTGTTCCCCTGCCTCCCCGAAGACCAAACAACCATGACTTTTGCAGATCTGAACTTTCTTGCGGAGATAGCCCATGCTATATCTTGCATTTGTTAGGAAAAACTGCTTATAGTATGAAAAGTGCCCATTGCAGAAAGAGCTCAAATTCACAAAACAAACACATATTCCTGTTCCCCTGCCTCCCCGAAGACCAAACAACCATGACTTTTGCAGATCTGAACTTTCTTGCGGAGATAGCCCATGCTATATCTTGCATTTGTTAGGAAAAACTGCTTATACCATGAAAAGTGCCCATTGCAGAAAGAGCTCAAATTCAAAAAACAAACACGTATTCATGTTCCCCCGGCTCACTGAACACCAAAAAACCATGACTTTTGCAGATCTGAAGTTTCGTTGCGGAGATAGCCCATGCTATATCTTGCATTTGTTAGGAAAAACTGCTTATAGTATGAAAAGTGCCCATTGCAGAAAGAGCTCAAATTCGCAAAACAAACACATATTCCTGTTCCCCTGCCTCCCCAAAGACCAAACAACCATGACTTTTGCAGATCTGAACTTTCCTTGCGGAGATAGCCCATGCTATATCTTGCATTTGTTAGGAAAAACTGCTTATACCATGAAAAGTGCCCATTGCAGAAAGAGCTCAAATTCGAAAAACAAACACGTATTCATGTTCCCCCAGCTCACTGAACACCAAAAAACCATGAGTTTTGCAGATCTGATGTCTCCTTGCGGAGATAGCCCATGTTATATCTTGCATTTGTTAGGAAAAACTGCTTATAGCATGAAAAGTGCCCATTGCAGAAAGAGCTCAAATTTGAAAAACAAACACATATTCCTGTTCCCCTGCCTCCCCGAAGACCAAAAAACCATGACTTTTGCAGATCTGAAGTTTCCTTGCGGAGATAGCCCATGCTATATCTTGCATTTGTTAGGAAAAACTGCTTAGAGCATGAAAAGTGCCCATTGCAGAAAGAGCTCAAATTCGAAAAACAAATACGTATTCATGTTCCCCCGGCTTACTGAACACCAAAAAACCATGAGTTTTGCAGATCTGATGTCTCCTTGCGGAGATAGCCCATGTTATATCTTGCATTTGTTAGGAAAAACTGCTTATAGCATGAAAAGTGCCCATTGCAGATAGAGCTCAAATTCGCAAAACAAACACATATTCCTGTTCCCCTGCCTCCCCGAAGATGAAAAAACCATGACTTTTGCAGATCTGAAGTTTCCTTGCGGAGATAGCCCATGCTATATCTTGCATTTGTTAGGAAAAACTGCTTATACCATGAAAAGTGCCCATTGCAGATAGAGCTCAAATTCGCAAAACAAACACATATTCCTGTTCCCCTGCCTCCCCGAAGACCAAAAAACCATGAGTTTTGCAGATCTGAAGTTTCGTTGCGGAGATAGCCCATGCTATATCTTGCATTTGTTAGGAAAAACTGCTTATAGTATGAAAAGTGCCCATTGCAGAAAGAGCTCAAATTCGAAAAACAAACACGTATTCATGTTCCCCCGGCTTACTGAACACCAAAAAACCATGAGTTTTGCAGATCTGATGTCTCCTTGCGGAGATAGCCCATGTTATATCTTGCATTTGTTAGGAAAAACTGCTTATAGCATGAAAAGTGCCCATTGCAGAAAGAGCTCAAATTCGAAAAACAAACACATATTCCTGTTCCCCTGCCTCCCCGAAGACGAAAAAACCATGAGTTTTGCAGATCTGAAGTTTCCTTGCGGAGATAGCCCATGCTATATCTTGCATTTGTTAGGAAAAACTGCTTAGAGCATGAAAAGTGCCCATTGCAGAAAGAGCTCAAATTCGAAAAACAAACACGTATTCATGTTCCCCCGGCTTACTGAACACCAAAAAACCATGAGTTTTGCAGATCTGATGTCTCCTTGCGGAGATAGCCCATGCTATATCTTGCATTTGTTAGGAAAAACTGCTTATAGTATGAAAAGTGCCCATTGCAGAAAGAGCTCAAATTCGAAAAACAAACACATATTCCTGTTCCCCTGCCTCCCCGAAGAGCAAACAACCATGACTTTTGCAGATCTGAAGTTTCCTTGCGGAGATAGCCCATGCTATATCTTGCATTTGTTAGGGAAAAACTGCTTAGAGCATGAAAAGTGCCCATTGCAGAAAGAGCTCAAATTCGAAAAACAAACACGTATTCATGTTCCCCCAGCTCACTGAACACCAAAAAACCATGAGTTTTGCAGATCTGATGTCTCCTTGCGGAAATAGCCCATGCTATATCTTGCATTTGTTAGGAAAAACTGCTTATAGTATGAAAGGTGCCCATTGCAGAAAGAGCTCAAATTCGAAAAACAAACACATATTCCTGTTCCCCTGCCTCCCCGAAGACCAAAAAACCATGACTTTTGCAGATCTGAAGTTTCGTTGCGGAGATAGCCCATGCTATATCTTGCATTTGTTAGGAAAAACTGCTTATAGTATGAAAAGTGCCCATTGCAGAAAGAGCTCAAATTCGAAAAACAAACACGTATTCATGTTCCCCCGGCTTACTGAACACCAAAAAACCATGAGTTTTGCAGATCTGATGTCTCCTTGCGGAGATAGCCCATGTTATATCTTGCATTTGTTAGGAAAAACTGCTTATAGCATGAAAAGTGCCCATTGCAGATAGAGCTCAAATTCGCAAAACAAACACATATTCCTGTTCCCCTGCCTCCCCGAAGACGAAAAAACCATGACCTTTGCAGATCTGAAGTTTCCTTGCGGAGATAGCCCATGCTATATCTTGCATTTGTTAGGAAAAACTGCTTATAGCATGAAAAGTGCCCATTGCAGATAGAGCTCAAATTCGCAAAACAAACACGTATTCCTGTTCCCCTGCCTCCCCGAAGACGAAAAAACCATGACTTTTGCAGATCTGAAGTTTCCTCGCGGAGATAGCCCATGCTATATCTTGCATTTGTTAGGAAAAACTGCTTATACCATGAAAAGTGCCCATTGCAGATAGAGCTCAAATTCGCAAAACAAACACATATTCCTGTTCCCCTGCCTCCCCGAAGACGAAAAAGCCATGACTTTTGCAGATCTGAAGTTTCGTTGCGGAGATAGCCCATGCTATATCTTGCATTTGTTAGGAAAAACTGCTTATAGTATGAAAAGTGCCCATTGCAGAAAGAGCTCAAATTCGAAAAACAAACACATATTCCTGTTCCCCTGCCTCCCCGAAGAACAAACAACCATGACTTTTGCAGATCTGAAGTTTCCTTGCGGAGATAGCCCATGCTATATCTTGCATTTGTTAGGGAAAAACTGCTTAGAGCATGAAAAGTGTCCATTGCAGAAAGAGCTCAAATTCGAAAAACAAACACGTATTCATGTTCCCCCGGCTCACTGAACACCAAAAAACCATGACTTTTGCAGATCTGAAGTTTCGTTGCGGAGATAGCCCATGCTATATCTTGCATTTGTTAGGAAAAACTGCTTATAGTATGAAAAGTGCCCATTGCAGAAAGAGCTCAAATTCGCAAAACAAACACATATTCCTGTTCCCCTGCCTCCCCGAAGACCAAACAACCATGACTTTTGCAGATCTGAACTTTCCTTGCGGAGATAGCCCATGCTATATCTTGCATTTGTTAGGAAAAACTGCTTATACCATGAAAAGTGCCCATTGCAGAAAGAGCTCAAATTCGAAAAACAAACACGTATTCATGTTCCCCCAGCTCACTGAACACCAAAAAACCATGAGTTTTGCAGATCTGATGTCTCCTTGCGGAGATAGCCCATGTTATATCTTGCATTTGTTAGGAAAAACTGCTTATAGCATGAAAAGTGCCCATTGCAGATAGAGCTCAAATTCGCAAAACAAACACATATTCCTGTTCCCCTGCCTCCCCAAAGACGAAAAAACCATGACTTTTGCAGATCTGAAGTTTCCTTGCGGAGATAGCCCATGCTATATCTTGCATTTGTTAGGAAAAACTGCTTATACCATGAAAAGTGCCCATTGCAGATAGAGCTCAAATTCGCAAAACAAACACATATTCCTGTTCCCCTGCCTCCCCGAAGACGAAAAAACCATGACTTTTGCAGATCTAAAGTTTCCTTGCGGAGATAGCCCATGCTATATCTTGCATTTGTTAGGAAAAACTGCTTATACCATGAAAAGTGCCCATTGCAGATAGAGCTCAAATTCGCAAAACAAACACATATTCCTGTTCCCCTGCCTCCTCGAAGACCAAAAAACCATGACTTTTGCAGATCTGAAGTTTCGTTGCGGAGATAGCCCATGCTATATCTTGCATTTGTTAGGAAAAACTGCTTATAGCATGAAAAGTGCCCATTGCAGAAAGAGCTCAAATTTGAAAAACAAACACATATTCCTGTTCCCCTGCCTCCCCGAAGACCAAAAAACCATGACTTTTGCAGATCTGAAGTTTCCTTGCGGAGATAGCCCATGCTATATCTTGCATTTGTTAGGAAAAACTGCTTAGAGCATGAAAAGTGCCCATTGCAGAAAGAGCTCAAATTCGAAAAACAAATACGTATTCATGTTCCCCCGGCTTACTGAACACCAAAAAACCATGAGTTTTGCAGATCTGATGTCTCCTTGCGGAGATAGCCCATGTTATATCTTGCATTTGTTAGGAAAAACTGCTTATAGCATGAAAAGTGCCCATTGCAGATAGAGCTCAAATTCGCAAAACAAACACATATTCCTGTTCCCCTGCCTCCCCGAAGATGAAAAAACCATGACTTTTGCAGATCTGAAGTTTCCTTGCGGAGATAGCCCATGCTATATCTTGCATTTGTTAGGAAAAACTGCTTATACCATGAAAAGTGCCCATTGCAGATAGAGCTCAAATTCGCAAAACAAACACATATTCCTGTTCCCCTGCCTCCCCGAAGACCAAAAAACCATGAGTTTTGCAGATCTGAAGTTTCGTTGCGGAGATAGCCCATGCTATATCTTGCATTTGTTAGGAAAAACTGCTTATAGTATGAAAAGTGCCCATTGCAGAAAGAGCTCAAATTCGAAAAACAAACACGTATTCATGTTCCCCCGGCTTACTGAACACCAAAAAACCATGAGTTTTGCAGATCTGATGTCTCCTTGCGGAGATAGCCCATGTTATATCTTGCATTTGTTAGGAAAAACTGCTTATAGCATGAAAAGTGCCCATTGCAGATAGAGCTCAAATTCGCAAAACAAACACATATTCCTGTTCCCCTGCCTCCCCGAAGACGAAAAAACCATGACTTTTGCAGATCTGAAGTTTCCTTGCGGAGATAGCCCATGCTATATCTTGCATTTGTTAGGAAAAACTGCTTATACCATGAAAAGTGCCCATTGCAGATAGAGCTCAAATTCGCAAAACAAACACATATTCCTGTTCCCCTGCCTCCCCGAAGACGAAAAAACCATGACTTTTGCAGATCTGAAGTTTCCTTGCGGAGATAGCCCATGCTATATCTTGCATTTGTTAGGAAAAACTGCTTATAGTATGAAAAGTGCCCATTGCAGAAAGAGCTCAAATTCGAAAAACAAACACATATTCCTGTTCCCCTGCCTCCCCGAAGAACAAACAACCATGACTTTTGCAGATCTGAAGTTTCCTTGCGGAGATAGCCCATGCTATATCTTGCATTTGTTAGGGAAAAACTGCTTAGAGCATGAAAAGTGTCCATTGCAGAAAGAGCTCAAATTCGAAAAACAAACACGTATTCATGTTCCCCCGGCTCACTGAACACCAAAAAACAATGACTTTTGCAGATCTGAAGTTTCGTTGCGGAGATAGCCCATGCTATATCTTGCATTTGTTAGGAAAAACTGCTTATAGTATGAAAAGTGCCCATTGCAGAAAGAGCTCAAATTCGCAAAACAAACACATATTCCTGTTCCCCTGCCTCCCCGAAGACCAAACAACCATGACTTTTGCAGATCTGAACTTTCCTTGCAGAGATAGCCCATGCTATATCTTGCATTTGTTAGGAAAAACTGCTTATACCATGAAAAGTGCCCATTGCAGAAAGAGCTCAAATTCGAAAAACAAACACGTATTCATGTTCCCCCAGCTCACTGAACACCAAAAAACCATGAGTTTTGCAGATCTGATGTCTCCTTGCGGAAATAGCCCATGCTATATCTTGCATTTGTTAGGAAAAACTGCTTATAGTATGAAAGGTGCCCATTGCAGAAAGAGCTCAAATTCAAAAAACAAACACATATTCATGTTCCCCTGTCTCCCCGAATACCAAAAAACCATGACTTTTGCAGATGTGAAGTTTCCTTGCGGAGATAGCCCATGCTATATCTTGCATTTGTTAGGAAAAACTGCTTATAGCATGAAAAGTGCCCATTGCAGATAGAGCTCAAATTCGCAAAACAAACACATATTCCTGTTCCCCTGCCTCCCCGAAGACCAAAAAACCATGACTTTTGCAGATCTGAAGTTTCCTTGCAGAGATAGCCCATGCTATATCTTGCATTTGTTAGGAAAAACTGCTTATACCATGAAAAGTGCCCATTGCAGAAAGAGCTCAAATTCGAAAAACAAACACGTATTCATGTTCCCCCAGCTCACTGAACACCAAAAAACCATGAGTTTTGCAGATCTGATGTCTCCTTGCGGAAATAGCCCATGCTATATCTTGCATTTGTTAGGAAAAACTGCTTATAGTATGAAAGGTGCCCATTGCAGAAAGAGCTCAAATTCGAAAAACAAACACATATTCCTGTTCCCCTGCCTCCCCGAAGACCAAAAAACCATGACTTTTGCAGATCTGAAGTTTCGTTGCGGAGATAGCCCATGCTATATCTTGCATTTGTTAGGAAAAACTGCTTATAGTATGAAAAGTGCCCATTGCAGAAAGAGCTCAAATTCGAAAAACAAACACGTATTCATGTTCCCCCGGCTTACTGAACACCAAAAAACCATGAGTTTTGCAGATCTGATGTCTCCTTGCGGAGATAGCCCATGTTATATCTTGCATTTGTTAGGAAAAACTGCTTATAGCATGAAAAGTGCCCATTGCAGATAGAGCTCAAATTTGCAAAACAAACACATATTCCTGTTCCCCTGCCTCCCCGAAGACGAAAAAACCATGACCTTTGCAGATCTGAAGTTTCCTTGCGGAGATAGCCCATGCTATATCTTGCATTTGTTAGGAAAAACTGCTTATAGCATGAAAAGTGCCCATTGCAGATAGAGCTCAAATTCGCAAAACAAACACGTATTCCTGTTCCCCTGCCTCCCCGAAGACGAAAAAACCATGACTTTTGCAGATCTGAAGTTTCCTCGCGGAGATAGCCCATGCTATATCTTGCATTTGTTAGGAAAAACTGCTTATACCATGAAAAGTGCCCATTGCAGATAGAGCTCAAATTCGCAAAACAAACACATATTCCTGTTCCCCTGCCTCCCCGAAGATGAAAAAGCCATGACTTTTGCAGATCTGAAGTTTGGTTGCGGAGATAGCCCATGCTATATCTTGCATTTGTTAGGAAAAACTGCTTATAGTATGAAAAGTGCCCATTGCAGAAAGAGCTCAAATTCGAAAAACAAACACATATTCCTGTTCCCCTGCCTCCCCGAAGAACAAACAACCATGACTTTTGCAGATCTGAAGTTTCCTTGCGGAGATAGCCCATGCTATATCTTGCATTTGTTAGGGAAAAACTGCTTAGAGCATGAAAAGTGTCCATTGCAGAAAGAGCTCAAATTCGAAAAACAAACACGTATTCATGTTCCCCCGGCTCACTGAACACCAAAAAACCATGACTTTTGCAGATCTGAAGTTTCGTTGCGGAGATAGCCCATGCTATATCTTGCATTTGTTAGGAAAAACTGCTTATAGTATGAAAAGTGCCCATTGCAGAAAGAGCTCAAATTCGCAAAACAAACACATATTCCTGTTCCCCTGCCTCCCCGAAGACCAAACAACCATGACTTTTGCAGATCTGAACTTTCCTTGCGGAGATAGCCCATGCTATATCTTGCATTTGTTAGGAAAAACTGCTTATACCATGAAAAGTGCCCATTGCAGAAAGAGCTCAAATTCGAAAAACAAACACGTATTCATGTTCCCCCAGCTCACTGAACACCAAAAAACCATGAGTTTTGCAGATCTGATGTCTCCTTGCGGAGATAGCCCATGTTATATCTTGCATTTGTTAGGAAAAACTGCTTATAGCATGAAAAGTGCCCATTGCAGATAGAGCTCAAATTCGCAAAACAAACACATATTCCTGTTCCCCTGCCTCCCCAAAGACGAAAAAACCATGACTTTTGCAGATCTGAAGTTTCCTTGCGGAGATAGCCCATGCTATATCTTGCATTTGTTAGGAAAAACTGCTTATACCATGAAAAGTGCCCATTGCAGATAGAGCTCAAATTCGCAAAACAAACACATATTCCTGTTCCCCTGCCTCCCCGAAGACGAAAAAACCATGACTTTTGCAGATCTAAAGTTTCCTTGCGGAGATAGCCCATGCTATATCTTGCATTTGTTAGGAAAAACTGCTTATACCATGAAAAGTGCCCATTGCAGATAGAGCTCAAATTCGCAAAACAAACACATATTCCTGTTCCCCTGCCTCCTCGAAGACCAAAAAACCATGACTTTTGCAGATCTGAAGTTTCGTTGCGGAGATAGCCCATGCTATATCTTGCATTTGTTAGGAAAAACTGCTTATAGTATGAAAAGTGCCCATTGCAGAAAGAGCTCAAATTCGAAAAACAAACACATATTCCTGTTCCCCTGCCTCCCCGAAGACCAAACAACCATGACTTTTGCAGATCTGAAGTTTCCTTGCGGAGATAGCCCATGCTATATCTTGCATTTGTTAGGAAAAACTGCTTATACCATGAAAAGTGCCCATTGCAGATAGAGCTCAAATTCGCAAAACAAACACATATTCCTGTTCCCCTGCCTCCCCGAAGACCAAAAAACCATGACTTTTGCAGATCTGAAGTTTCGTTGCGGAGATAGCCCATGCTATATCTTGCATTTGTTAGGAAAAACTGCTTATAGTATGAAAAGTGCCCATTGCAGAAAGAGCTCAAATTCGAAAAACAAACACATATTCCTGTTCCCCTGCCTCCCCGAAGACCAAACAACCATGACTTTTGCAGATCTGAAGTTTCCTTGCGGAGATAGCCCATGCTATATCTTGCATTTGTTAGGAAAAACTGCTTAGAGCATGAAAAGTGCCCATTGCAGAAGGAGCTCAAATTCGAAAAACAAACACGTATTCCTGTTCCCCTGCCTCCCCAAAGACGAAAAAACCATGACTTTTGCAGATCTGAAGTTTCCTTGCGGAGATAGCCCATGCTATATCTTGCATTTGTTAGGAAAAACTGCTTATACCATGAAAAGTGCCCATTGCAGATAGAGCTCAAATTCGCAAATCAAACACATATTCCTGTTCCCCTGCCTCCCCGAAGACCAAAAAACCATGACTTTTGCAGATCTGAAGTTTCGTTGCGGAGATAGCCCATGCTATATCTTGCATTTGTTAGGAAAAACTGCTTATAGTATGAAAAGTGCCCATTGCAGAAAGAGCTCAAATTCACAAAACAAACACATATTCCTGTTCCCCTGCCTCCCCGAAGACCAAACAACCATGACTTTTGCAGATCTGAACTTTCTTGCGGAGATAGCCCATGCTATATCTTGCATTTGTTAGGAAAAACTGCTTATAGTATGAAAAGTGCCCATTGCAGAAAGAGCTCAAATTCACAAAACAAACACATATTCCTGTTCCCCTGCCTCCCCGAAGACCAAACAACCATGACTTTTGCAGATCTGAAGTTTCTTGCGGAGATAGCCCATGCTATATCTTGCATTTGTTAGGAAAAACTGCTTATACCATGAAAAGTGCCCATTGCAGAAAGAGCTCAAATTCGAAAAACAAACACGTATTCATGTTCCCCCGGCTCACTGAATACCAAAAAACTATGAGTTTTGCAGATCTGATGTCTCCTTGCGGAGATAGCCCATGTTATATCTTGCATTTGTTAGGAAAAACTGCTTATAGCATGAAAAGTGCCCATTGCAGATAGAGCTCAAATTCGCAAAACAAACACATATTCCTGTTCCCCTGCCTCCCCGAAGACGAAAAAACCATGACTTTTGCAGATCTGAAGTTTCCTTGCAGAGATAGCCCATGCTATATCTTGCATTTGTTAGGAAAAACTGCTTATACCATGAAAAGTGCCCATTGCAGATAGAGCTCAAATTCGCAAAACAAACACATATTCCTCTTCCCCTGCCTCCCCGAAGACCAAAAAACCATGACTTTTGCAGATCTGAAGTTTCATTGCGGAGATAGCCCATGCTATATCTTGCATTTGTTAGGAAAAACTGCTTATAGTATGAAAAGTGCCAATTGCAGAAAGAGCTCAAATTCTAAAAACAAACACATATTCCTGTTCCCCTGCCTGCCCGAAGACCAAACAACCATGACTTTTGCAGATCTGAAGTTTCCTTGCGGAGATAGCCCATGCTATATCTTGCATTTTTTAGGAAAAACTGCTTATAGTATGAAAAGTGCCCATTGCAGAAAGAGCTCAAATTCAAAAAACAAACACATATTCCTTTTCCCCTGCCTCCCCGAAGACCAAACAACCATGACTTTTGCAGATATGAAGTTTCCTTGCGGAGATAGCCCATGCTATATCTTGCATTTGTTAGGAAAAACTGCTTAGAGCATGAAAAGTGCCCATTGCAGAAAGAGCTCAAATTCGAAAAACAAACACGTATTCATGTTCCCCATGCTCACTGAACACCAAAAAACCATGAGTTTTGCAGATCTGATGTCTCCTTGCGGATATAGCCCATGTTATATCTTGCATTTGTTAGGAAAAACTGCTTATAGCATGAAAAGTGCCCATTGCAGATAGAGCTCAAATTCGCAAAACAAACACATATTCCTGTTCCCCTGCCTCCCCGAAGACGAAAAAACCATGACTTTTGCAGATCTGAAGTTTCCTTGCGGAGATAGCCCATGCTATATCTTGCATTTGTTAGGAAAAACTGCTTATAGTATGAAAGGTGCCCATTGCAGAAAGAGCTCAAATTCGAAAAACAAACACATATTCCTGTTCCCCTGTCTCCCCGAAGACCAAAAAACCATGACTTTTGCAGATCTGAAGATTCGTTGCGGAGATAGCCCATGCTATATCTTGCATTTGTTAGGAAAAACTGCTTATAGTATGAAAAGTGCCCATTGCAGAAAGAGCTCAAATTCGCAAAACAAACACATATTCCTGTTCCCCTGCCTCCCCGAAGACCAAACAACCATGACTTTTGCAGATCTGAAGTTTCCTTGCGGAGATAGCCCATGCTATATCTTGCATTTGTTAGGGAAAAACTGCTTAGAGCATGAAAAGTGTCCATTGCAGAAAGAGCTCAAATTCGAAAAACAAACACGTATTCATGTTCCCCCGGCTCACTGAATACCAAAAAACCATGACTTTTGCAGATCTGAAGTTTCGTTGCGGAGATAGCCCATGCTATATCTTGCATTTGTTAGGAAAAACTGCTTATAGTATGAAAAGTGCCCATTGCAGAAAGAGCTCAAATTTGCAAAACAAACACATATTCCTGTTCCCCTGCCTCCCCGAAGACCAAACAACCATGACTTTTGCAGATCTGAACTTTCCTTACGGAGATAGCCCATGCTATATCTTGCATTTGTTAGGAAAAACTGCTTATACCATGAAAAGTGCCCATTGCAGAAAGAGCTCAAATTCGAAAAACAAACACGTATTCATGTTCCCCCAGCTCACTGAACACCAAAAAACCATGAGTTTTGCAGATCTGATGTCTCCTTGCGGAGATAGCCCATGTTATATCTTGCATTTGTTAGGAAAAACTGCTTATAGCATGAAAAGTGCCCATTGCAGATAGAGCTCAAATTCGCAAAACAAACACATATTCCTGTTCCCCTGCCTCCCCAAAGACGAAAAAACCATGACTTTTGCAGATCTGAAGTTTCCTTGCGGAGATAGCCCATGCTATATCTTGCATTTGTTAGGAAAAACTGCTTATACCATGAAAAGTGCCCATTGCAGATAGAGCTCAAATTCGCAAAACAAACACATATTCCTGTTCCCCTGCCTCCCCGAAGACGAAAAAACCATGACTTTTGCAGATCTAAAGTTTCCTTGCGGAGATAGCCCATGCTATATCTTGCATTTGTTAGGAAAAACTGCTTATACCATGAAAAGTGCCCATTGCAGATAGAGCTCAAATTCGCAAAACAAACACATATTCCTGTTCCCCTGCCTCCTCGAAGACCAAAAAACCATGACTTTTGCAGATCTGAAGTTTCGTTGCGGAGATAGCCCATGCTATATCTTGCATTTGTTAGGAAAAACTGCTTATAGTATGAAAAGTGCCCATTGCAGAAAGAGCTCAAATTCGAAAAACAAACACATATTCCTGTTCCCCTGCCTCCCCGAAGACCAAACAACCATGACTTTTGCAGATCTGAAGTTTCCTTGCGGAGATAGCCCATGCTATATCTTGCATTTGTTAGGAAAAACTGCTTATACCATGAAAAGTGCCCATTGCAGATAGAGCTCAAATTCGCAAAACAAACACATATTCCTGTTCCCCTGCCTCCCCGAAGACCAAAAAACCATGACTTTTGCAGATCTGAAGTTTCGTTGCGGAGATAGCCCATGCTATATCTTGCATTTGTTAGGAAAAACTGCTTTTAGTATGAAAAGTGCCCATTGCAGAAAGAGCTCAAATTCGAAAAACAAACACGTATTCATGTTCCCCCGGCTTACTGAACACCAAAAAACCATGAGTTTTGCAGATCTGATGTCTCCTTGCGGAGATAGCCCATGTTATATCTTGCATTTGTTAGGAAAATCTGCTTATAGCATGAAAAGTGCCCATTGCAGATAGAGCTCAAATTCGCAAAACAAACACGTATTCCTGTTCCCCTGCTTCCCCGAAGATGAAAAAACCATGACTTTTGCAGATCTGAAGTTTCCTTGCGGAGATAGCCCATGCTATATCTTGCATTTGTTCGGAAAAACTGCTTATACCATGAAAAGTGCCCATTGCAGATAGAGCTCAAATTCGCAAAACAAACACATATTCCTGTTCCCCTGCCTCCCCGAAGACCAAAAAACCATGACTTTTGCAGATCTGAAGTTTCGTTGCGGAGATAGCCCATGCTATATCTTGCATTTGTTAGGAAAAACTGCTTATAGTATGAAAAGTGCCCATTGCAGAAAGAGCTCAAATTCGAAAAACAAACACATATTCCTGTTCCCCTGCCTCCCCGAAGACCAAACAACCATGACTTTTGCAGATCTGAAGTTTCCTTGCGGAGATAGCCCATGCTATATCTTGCATTTGTTAGGAAAAACTGCTTAGAGCATGAAAAGTGCCCATTGCAGAAGGAGCTCAAATTCGAAAAACAAACACGTATTCCTGTTCCCCTGCCTCCCCAAAGACGAAAAAACCATGACTTTTGCAGATCTGAAGTTTCCTTGCGGAGATAGCCCATGCTATATCTTGCATTTGTTAGGAAAAACTGCTTATACCATGAAAAGTGCCCATTGCAGATAGAGCTCAAATTCGCAAATCAAACACATATTCCTGTTCCCCTGCCTCCCCGAAGACCAAAAAACCATGACTTTTGCAGATCTGAAGTTTCGTTGCGGAGATAGCCCATGCTATATCTTGCATTTGTTAGGAAAAACTGCTTATAGTATGAAAAGTGCCCATTGCAGAAAGAGCTCAAATTCACAAAACAAACACATATTCCTGTTCCCCTGCCTCCCCGAAGACCAAACAACCATGACTTTTGCAGATCTGAACTTTCTTGCGGAGATAGCCCATGCTATATCTTGCATTTGTTAGGAAAAACTGCTTATAGTATGAAAAGTGCCCATTGCAGAAAGAGCTCAAATTCACAAAACAAACACATATTCCTGTTCCCCTGCCTCCCCGAAGACCAAACAACCATGACTTTTGCAGATCTGAAGTTTCTTGCGGAGATAGCCCATGCTATATCTTGCATTTGTTAGGAAAAACTGCTTAGAGCATGAAAAGTGCCCATTGCAGAAAGAGCTCAAATTCGAAAAACAAACACGTATTCATGTTCCCCCGGCTCACTGAATACCAAAAAACTATGAGTTTTGCAGATCTGATGTCTCCTTGCGGAGATAGCCCATGTTATATCTTGCATTTGTTAGGAAAAACTGCTTATAGCATTGAAAAGTGCCCATTGCAGATAGAGCTCAAATTCGCAAAACAAACACATATTCCTGTTCCCCTGCCTCCCCGAAGACGAAAAAACCATGACTTTTGCAGATCTGAAGTTTCCTTGCAGAGATAGCCCATGCTATATCTTGCATTTGTTAGGAAAAACTGCTTATACCATGAAAAGTGCCCATTGCAGATAGAGCTCAAATTCGCAAAACAAACACATATTCCTCTTCCCCTGCCTCCCCGAAGACCAAAAAACCATGACTTTTGCAGATCTGAAGTTTCATTGCGGAGATAGCCCATGCTATATCTTGCATTTGTTAGGAAAAACTGCTTATAGTATGAAAAGTGCCAATTGCAGAAAGAGCTCAAATTCTAAAAACAAACACATATTCCTGTTCCCCTGCCTGCCCGAAGACCAAACAACCATGACTTTTGCAGATCTGAAGTTTCCTTGCGGAGATAGGTAAAGGTAAAGGTTCCCCCGCACATGCGTGCTAGTCGTTTCCGACTCTAGGGGCCGGTGCTCATCTCCGTTTCATAGCCGAAGAGCCAGCGCTTGTCCGAGGACGTCTCCATGGTCATGTGGCCCGCATGACTAGACGCCAAAGGCGCACGGAATGCTGTTACCTTCCCACCATAGTGGTCCCTATTTTTCTACTTGCATTTTTACGTGCTTTCGAACTGCTAGGTGGGCAGAAGCTGGGACGAGTAACAGGCGCTCACTCTGTTACTTGCGGAGATAGCCCATGCTATATCTTGCATTTTTTAGGAAAAACTGCTTATAGTATGAAAAGTGCCCATTGCAGAAAGAGCTCAAATTCGAAAAACAAACACATATTCCTTTTCCCCTGCCTCCCCGAAGACCAAACAACCATGACTTTTGCAGATATGAAGTTTCCTTGCGGAGATAGCCCATGCTATATCTTGCATTTGTTAGGAAAAACTGCTTAGAGCATGAAAAGTGCCCATTGCAGAAAGAGCTCAAATTCGAAAAACAAACACGTATTCATGTTCCCCATGCTCACTGAACACCAAAAAACCATGAGTTTTGCAGATCTGATGTCTCCTTGCGGATATAGCCCATGTTATATCTTGCATTTGTTAGGAAAAACTGCTTATAGCATGAAAAGTGCCCATTGCAGATAGAGCTCAAATTCGCAAAACAAACACATATTCCTGTTCCCCTGCCTCCCCGAAGATGAAAAAGCCATGACTTTTGCAGATCTGAAGTTTGGTTGCGGAGATAGCCCATGCTATATCTTGCATTTGTTAGGAAAAACTGCTTATAGTATGAAAAGTGCCCATTGCAGAAAGAGCTCAAATTCGAAAAACAAACACATATTCCTGTTCCCCTGCCTCCCCGAAGAACAAACAACCATGACTTTTGCAGATCTGAAGTTTCCTTGCGGAGATAGCCCATGCTATATCTTGCATTTGTTAGGGAAAAACTGCTTAGAGCATGAAAAGTGTCCATTGCAGAAAGAGCTCAAATTCGAAAAACAAACACGTATTCATGTTCCCCCGGCTCACTGAACACCAAAAAACCATGACTTTTGCAGATCTGAAGTTTCGTTGCGGAGATAGCCCATGCTATATCTTGCATTTGTTAGGAAAAACTGCTTATAGTATGAAAAGTGCCCATTGCAGAAAGAGCTCAAATTCGCAAAACAAACACATATTCCTGTTCCCCTGCCTCCCCGAAGACCAAACAACCATGACTTTTGCAGATCTGAACTTTCCTTGCGGAGATAGCCCATGCTATATCTTGCATTTGTTAGGAAAAACTGCTTATACCATGAAAAGTGCCCATTGCAGAAAGAGCTCAAATTCGAAAAACAAACACGTATTCATGTTCCCCCAGCTCACTGAACACCAAAAAACCATGAGTTTTGCAGATCTGATGTCTCCTTGCGGAGATAGCCCATGTTATATCTTGCATTTGTTAGGAAAAACTGCTTATATCATGAAAAGTGCCCATTGCAGATAGAGCTCAAATTCGCAAAACAAACACATATTCCTGTTCCCCTGCCTCCCCAAAGACGAAAAAACCATGACTTTTGCAGATCTGAAGTTTCCTTGCGGAGATAGCCCATGCTATATCTTGCATTTGTTAGGAAAAACTGCTTATACCATGAAAAGTGCCCATTGCAGATAGAGCTCAAATTCGCAAAACAAACACATATTCCTGTTCCCCTGCCTCCCCGAAGACGAAAAAACCATGACTTTTGCAGATCTAAAGTTTCCTTGCGGAGATAGCCCATGCTATATCTTGCATTTGTTAGGAAAAACTGCTTATACCATGAAAAGTGCCCATTGCAGATAGAGCTCAAATTCGCAAAACAAACACATATTCCTGTTCCCCTGCCTCCTCGAAGACCAAAAAACCATGACTTTTGCAGATCTGAAGTTTCGTTGCGGAGATAGCCCATGCTATATCTTGCATTTGTTAGGAAAAACTGCTTATAGTATGAAAAGTGCCCATTGCAGAAAGAGCTCAAATTCGAAAAACAAACACATATTCCTGTTCCCCTGCCTCCCCGAAGACCAAACAACCATGACTTTTGCAGATCTGAAGTTTCCTTGCGGAGATAGCCCATGCTATATCTTGCATTTGTTAGGAAAAACTGCTTATACCATGAAAAGTGCCCATTGCAGATAGAGCTCAAATTCGCAAAACAAACACATATTCCTGTTCCCCTGCCTCCCCGAAGACCAAAAAACCATGACTTTTGCAGATCTGAAGTTTCGTTGCGGAGATAGCCCATGCTATATCTTGCATTTGTTAGGAAAAACTGCTTATAGTATGAAAAGTGCCCATTGCAGAAAGAGCTCAAATTCGAAAAACAAACACATATTCCTGTTCCCCTGCCTCCCCGAAGACCAAACAACCATGACTTTTGCAGATCTGAAGTTTCCTTGCGGAGATAGCCCATGCTATATCTTGCATTTGTTAGGAAAAACTGCTTAGAGCATGAAAAGTGCCCATTGCAGAAGGAGCTCAAATTCGAAAAACAAACACGTATTCCTGTTCCCCTGCCTCCCCAAAGACGAAAAAACCATGACTTTTGCAGATCTGAAGTTTCCTTGCGGAGATAGCCCATGCTATATCTTGCATTTGTTAGGAAAAACTGCTTATACCATGAAAAGTGCCCATTGCAGATAGAGCTCAAATTCGCAAATCAAACACATATTCCTGTTCCCCTGCCTCCCCGAAGACCAAAAAACCATGACTTTTGCAGATCTGAAGTTTCGTTGCGGAGATAGCCCATGCTATATCTTGCATTTGTTAGGAAAAACTGCTTATAGTATGAAAAGTGCCCATTGCAGAAAGAGCTCAAATTCACAAAACAAACACATATTCCTGTTCCCCTGCCTCCCCGAAGACCAAACAACCATGACTTTTGCAGATCTGAACTTTCTTGCGGAGATAGCCCATGCTATATCTTGCATTTGTTAGGAAAAACTGCTTATAGTATGAAAAGTGCCCATTGCAGAAAGAGCTCAAATTCACAAAACAAACACATATTCCTGTTCCCCTGCCTCCCCGAAGACCAAACAACCATGACTTTTGCAGATCTGAAGTTTCTTGCGGAGATAGCCCATGCTATATCTTGCATTTGTTAGGAAAAACTGCTTATACCATGAAAAGTGCCCATTGCAGAAAGAGCTCAAATTCGAAAAACAAACACGTATTCATGTTCCCCCGGCTCACTGAATACCAAAAAACTATGAGTTTTGCAGATCTGATGTCTCCTTGCGGAGATAGCCCATGTTATATCTTGCATTTGTTAGGAAAAACTGCTTATAGCATGAAAAGTGCCCATTGCAGATAGAGCTCAAATTCGCAAAACAAACACATATTCCTGTTCCCCTGCCTCCCCGAAGACGAAAAAACCATGACTTTTGCAGATCTGAAGTTTCCTTGCAGAGATAGCCCATGCTATATCTTGCATTTGTTAGGAAAAACTGCTTATACCATGAAAAGTGCCCATTGCAGATAGAGCTCAAATTCGCAAAACAAACACATATTCCTCTTCCCCTGCCTCCCCGAAGACCAAAAAACCATGACTTTTGCAGATCTGAAGTTTCATTGCGGAGATAGCCCATGCTATATCTTGCATTTGTTAGGAAAAACTGCTTATAGTATGAAAAGTGCCAATTGCAGAAAGAGCTCAAATTCTAAAAACAAACACATATTCCTGTTCCCCTGCCTGCCCGAAGACCAAACAACCATGACTTTTGCAGATCTGAAGTTTCCTTGCGGAGATAGCCCATGCTATATCTTGCATTTTTTAGGAAAAACTGCTTATAGTATGAAAAGTGCCCATTGCAGAAAGAGCTCAAATTCAAAAAACAAACACATATTCCTTTTCCCCTGCCTCCCCGAAGACCAAACAACCATGACTTTTGCAGATATGAAGTTTCCTTGCGGAGATAGCCCATGCTATATCTTGCATTTGTTAGGAAAAACTGCTTAGAGCATGAAAAGTGCCCATTGCAGAAAGAGCTCAAATTCGAAAAACAAACACGTATTCATGTTCCCCATGCTCACTGAACACCAAAAAACCATGAGTTTTGCAGATCTGATGTCTCCTTGCGGATATAGCCCATGTTATATCTTGCATTTGTTAGGAAAAACTGCTTATAGCATGAAAAGTGCCCATTGCAGATAGAGCTCAAATTCGCAAAACAAACACATATTCCTGTTCCCCTGCCTCCCCGAAGACGAAAAAACCATGACTTTTGCAGATCTGAAGTTTCCTTGCGGAGATAGCCCATGCTATATCTTGCATTTGTTAGGAAAAACTGCTTATAGTATGAAAGGTGCCCATTGCAGAAAGAGCTCAAATTCGAAAAACAAACACATATTCCTGTTCCCCTGTCTCCCCGAAGACCAAAAAACCATGACTTTTGCAGATCTGAAGATTCGTTGCGGAGATAGCCCATGCTATATCTTGCATTTGTTAGGAAAAACTGCTTATAGTATGAAAAGTGCCCATTGCAGAAAGAGCTCAAATTCGCAAAACAAACACATATTCCTGTTCCCCTGCCTCCCCGAAGACCAAACAACCATGACTTTTGCAGATCTGAAGTTTCCTTGCGGAGATAGCCCATGCTATATCTTGCATTTGTTAGGGAAAAACTGCTTAGAGCATGAAAAGTGTCCATTGCAGAAAGAGCTCAAATTCGAAAAACAAACACGTATTCATGTTCCCCCGGCTCACTGAATACCAAAAAACCATGACTTTTGCAGATCTGAAGTTTCGTTGCGGAGATAGCCCATGCTATATCTTGCATTTGTTAGGAAAAACTGCTTATAGTATGAAAAGTGCCCATTGCAGAAAGAGCTCAAATTTGCAAAACAAACACATATTCCTGTTCCCCTGCCTCCCCGAAGACCAAACAACCATGACTTTTGCAGATCTGAACTTTCCTTACGGAGATAGCCCATGCTATATCTTGCATTTGTTAGGAAAAACTGCTTATACCATGAAAAGTGCCCATTGCAGAAAGAGCTCAAATTCGAAAAACAAACACGTATTCATGTTCCCCCAGCTCACTGAACACCAAAAAACCATGAGTTTTGCAGATCTGATGTCTCCTTGCGGAGATAGCCCATGTTATATCTTGCATTTGTTAGGAAAAACTGCTTATAGCATGAAAAGTGCCCATTGCAGATAGAGCTCAAATTCGCAAAACAAACACATATTCCTGTTCCCCTGCCTCCCCAAAGACGAAAAAACCATGACTTTTGCAGATCTGAAGTTTCCTTGCGGAGATAGCCCATGCTATATCTTGCATTTGTTAGGAAAAACTGCTTATACCATGAAAAGTGCCCATTGCAGATAGAGCTCAAATTCGCAAAACAAACACATATTCCTGTTCCCCTGCCTCCCCGAAGACGAAAAAACCATGACTTTTGCAGATCTAAAGTTTCCTTGCGGAGATAGCCCATGCTATATCTTGCATTTGTTAGGAAAAACTGCTTATAGTATGAAAAGTGCCCATTGCAGAAAGAGCTCAAATTCGAAAAACAAACACATATTCCTGTTCCCCTGCCTCCCCGAAGACCAAACAACCATGACTTTTGCAGATCTGAAGTTTCCTTGCGGAGATAGCCCATGCTATATCTTGCATTTGTTAGGAAAAACTGCTTATACCATGAAAAGTGCCCATTGCAGATAGAGCTCAAATTCGCAAAACAAACACATATTCCTGTTCCCCTGCCTCCCCGAAGACCAAAAAACCATGACTTTTGCAGATCTGAAGTTTCGTTGCGGAGATAGCCCATGCTATATCTTGCATTTGTTAGGAAAAACTGCTTTTAGTATGAAAAGTGCCCATTGCAGAAAGAGCTCAAATTCGAAAAACAAACACGTATTCATGTTCCCCCGGCTTACTGAACACCAAAAAACCATGAGTTTTGCAGATCTGATGTCTCCTTGCGGAGATAGCCCATGTTATATCTTGCATTTGTTAGGAAAATCTGCTTATAGCATGAAAAGTGCCCATTGCAGATAGAGCTCAAATTCGCAAAACAAACACGTATTCCTGTTCCCCTGCTTCCCCGAAGATGAAAAAACCATGACTTTTGCAGATCTGAAGTTTCCTTGCGGAGATAGCCCATGCTATATCTTGCATTTGTTCGGAAAAACTGCTTATACCATGAAAAGTGCCCATTGCAGATAGAGCTCAAATTCGCAAAACAAACACATATTCCTGTTCCCCTGCCTCCCCGAAGACCAAAAAACCATGACTTTTGCAGATCTGAAGTTTCGTTGCGGAGATAGCCCATGCTATATCTTGCATTTGTTAGGAAAAACTGCTTATAGTATGAAAAGTGCCCATTGCAGAAAGAGCTCAAATTCGAAAAACAAACACATATTCCTGTTCCCCTGCCTCCCCGAAGACCAAACAACCATGACTTTTGCAGATCTGAAGTTTCCTTGCGGAGATAGCCCATGCTATATCTTGCATTTGTTAGGAAAAACTGCTTAGAGCATGAAAAGTGCCCATTGCAGAAGGAGCTCAAATTCGAAAAACAAACACGTATTCCTGTTCCCCTGCCTCCCCAAAGACGAAAAAACCATGACTTTTGCAGATCTGAAGTTTCCTTGCGGAGATAGCCCATGCTATATCTTGCATTTGTTAGGAAAAACTGCTTATACCATGAAAAGTGCCCATTGCAGATAGAGCTCAAATTCGCAAATCAAACACATATTCCTGTTCCCCTGCCTCCCCGAAGACCAAAAAACCATGACTTTTGCAGATCTGAAGTTTCGTTGCGGAGATAGCCCATGCTATATCTTGCATTTGTTAGGAAAAACTGCTTATAGTATGAAAAGTGCCCATTGCAGAAAGAGCTCAAATTCACAAAACAAACACATATTCCTGTTCCCCTGCCTCCCCGAAGACCAAACAACCATGACTTTTGCAGATCTGAACTTTCTTGCGGAGATAGCCCATGCTATATCTTGCATTTGTTAGGAAAAACTGCTTATAGTATGAAAAGTGCCCATTGCAGAAAGAGCTCAAATTCACAAAACAAACACATATTCCTGTTCCCCTGCCTCCCCGAAGACCAAACAACCATGACTTTTGCAGATATGAAGTTTCTTGCGGAGATAGCCCATGCTATATCTTGCATTTGTTAGGAAAAACTGCTTAGAGCATGAAAAGTGCCCATTGCAGAAAGAGCTCAAATTCGAAAAACAAACACGTATTCATGTTCCCCCGGCTCACTGAATACCAAAAAACTATGAGTTTTGCAGATCTGATGTCTCCTTGCGGAGATAGCCCATGTTATATCTTGCATTTGTTAGGAAAAACTGCTTATAGCATTGAAAAGTGCCCATTGCAGATAGAGCTCAAATTCGCAAAACAAACACATATTCCTGTTCCCCTGCCTCCCCGAAGACGAAAAAACCATGACTTTTGCAGATCTGAAGTTTCCTTGCAGAGATAGCCCATGCTATATCTTGCATTTGTTAGGAAAAACTGCTTATACCATGAAAAGTGCCCATTGCAGATAGAGCTCAAATTCGCAAAACAAACACATATTCCTCTTCCCCTGCCTCCCCGAAGACCAAAAAACCATGACTTTTGCAGATCTGAAGTTTCATTGCGGAGATAGCCCATGCTATATCTTGCATTTGTTAGGAAAAACTGCTTATAGTATGAAAAGTGCCAATTGCAGAAAGAGCTCAAATTCTAAAAACAAACACATATTCCTGTTCCCCTGCCTGCCCGAAGACCAAACAACCATGACTTTTGCAGATCTGAAGTTTCCTTGCGGAGATAGGTAAAGGTAAAGGTTCCCCCGCACATGCGTGCTAGTCGTTTCCGACTCTAGGGGCCGGTGCTCATCTCCGTTTCATAGCCGAAGAGCCAGCGCTTGTCCGAGGACGTCTCCATGGTCATGTGGCCAGCATGACTAGACGCCAAAGGCGCACGGAATGCTGTTACCTTCCCACCATAGTGGTCCCTATTTTTCTACTTGCATTTTTACGTGCTTTCGAACTGCTAGATGGGCAGAAGCTGGGACGAGTAACAGGCGCTCACTCTGTTACTTGCGGAGATAGCCCATGCTATATCTTGCATTTTTTAGGAAAAACTGCTTATAGTATGAAAAGTGCCCATTGCAGAAAGAGCTCAAATTCGAAAAACAAACACATATTCCTTTTCCCCTGCCTCCCCGAAGACCAAACAACCATGACTTTTGCAGATATGAAGTTTCCTTGCGGAGATAGCCCATGCTATATCTTGCATTTGTTAGGAAAAACTGCTTAGAGCATGAAAAGTGCCCATTGCAGAAAGAGCTCAAATTCGAAAAACAAACACGTATTCATGTTCCCCATGCTCACTGAACACCAAAAAACCATGAGTTTTGCAGATCTGATGTCTCCTTGCGGATATAGCCCATGTTATATCTTGCATTTGTTAGGAAAAACTGCTTATAGCATGAAAAGTGCCCATTGCAGATAGAGCTCAAATTCGCAAAACAAACACATATTCCTGTTCCCCTGCCTCCCCGAAGACGAAAAAACCATGACTTTTGCAGATCTGAAGTTTCCTTGCGGAGATAGCCCATGCTATATCTTGCATTTGTTAGGAAAAACTGCTTATAGTATGAAAGGTGCCCATTGCAGAAAGAGCTCAAATTCGAAAAACAAACACATATTCCTGTTCCCCTGCCTCCCCGAAGACCAAAAAACCATGACTTTTGCAGATCTGAAGATTCGTTGCGGAGATAGCCCATGCTATATCTTGCATTTGTTAGGAAAAACTGCTTATAGTATGAAAAGTGCCCATTGCAGAAAGAGCTCAAATACGCAAAACAAACACATATTCCTGTTCCCCTGCCTCCCCGAAGACCAAACAACCATGACTTTTGCAGATCTGAAGTTTCCTTGCGGAGATAGCCCATGCTATATCTTGCATTTGTTAGGGAAAAACTGCTTAGAGCATGAAAAGTGTCCATTGCAGAAAGAGCTCAAATTCGAAAAACAAACACGTATTCATGTTCCCCCGGCTCACTGAATACCAAAAAACCATGACTTTTGCAGATCTGAAGTTTCGTTGCGGAGATAGCCCATGCTATATCTTGCATTTGTTAGGAAAAACTGCTTATAGTATGAAAAGTGCCCATTGCAGAAAGAGCTCAAATTTGCAAAACAAACACATATTCCTGTTCCCCTGCCTCCCCGAAGACCAAACAACCATGACTTTTGCAGATCTGAACTTTCCTTGCGGAGATAGCCCATGCTATATCTTGCATTTGTTAGGAAAAACTGCTTATACCATGAAAAGTGCCCATTGCAGAAAGAGCTCAAATTCGAAAAACAAACACGTATTCATGTTCCCCCAGCTCACTGAACACCAAAAAACCATGAGTTTTGCAGATCTGATGTCTCCTTGCGGAGATAGCCCATGTTATATCTTGCATTTGTTAGGAAAAACTGCTTATAGCATGAAAAGTGCCCATTGCAGATAGAGCTCAAATTCGCAAAACAAACACATATTCCTGTTCCCCTGCCTCCCCAAAGACGAAAAAAACCATGACTTTTGCAGATCTGAAGTTTCCTTGCGGAGATAGCCCATGCTATATCTTGCATTTGTTAGGAAAAACTGCTTATACCATGAAAAGTGCCCATTGCAGATAGAGCTCAAATTCACAAAACAAACACATATTCCTGTTCCCCTGCCTTATCGAAGACCAAAAAACCATGACTTTTGCAGATCTGAAGTTTCCTTGCGGATATAGCCCATGCTATATCTTGCATTTGTTAGGAAAAACTGCTTATAGCATGAAAAGTGCCCATTGCAGAAAGAGCTCAAATTTGAAAAACAAACACATATTCCTGTTCCCCTGCCTCCCCGAAGAACAAAAAACCATGACTTTTGCAGATCTGAAGTTTCCTTGCGGAGATAGCCCATGCTATATCTTGCATTTGTTAGGAAAAACTGCTTAGAGCATGAAAAGTGCCCATTGCAGATAGAGCTCAAATTCGCAAAACAAACACATATTCCTGTTCCCCTGCCTCCCCGAAGATGAAAAAACCATGACTTTTGCAGATCTGAAGTTTCCTTGCGGAGATAGCCCATGCTATATCTTGCATTTGTTAGGAAAAACTGCTTATACCATGAAAAGTGCCCATTGCAGATAGAGCTCAAATTCGCAAAACAAACACATATTCCTGTTCCCCTGCCTCCCCGAAGACCAAAAAACCATGACTTTTGCAGATCTGAAGTTTCGGTGCGGAGATAGCCCATGCTATATCTTGCATTTGTTAGGAAAAACTGCTTATATTATGAAAAGTGCCCATTGCAGAAAGAGCTCAAATTCGAAAAACAAACACGTATTCATGTTCCCCCGGCTTACTGAACACCAAAAAACCATGAGTTTTGCAGATCTGATGTCTCCTTGCGGAGATAGCCCATGTTATATCTTGCATTTGTTAGGAAAAACTGCTTATAGCATGAAAAGTGCCCATTGCACAAAGAGCTCAAATTCGCAAAACAAACACATATTCCTGTTCCCCTGCCTCCCCGAATACGAAAAAACCATGACTTTTGCAGATCTGAAGTTTCCTTGCGGAGATAGCCCATGCTATATCTTGCATTTGTTAGGAAAAACTGCTTATAGCATGAAAAGTGCCCATTGCAGATAGAGCTCAAATTTGCAAAACAAACACGTATTCCTGTTCCCCTGCCTCCCCGAAGACAAAAAAACCATGACTTTTGCAGATCTGAAGTTTCCTTGCGGAGATAGCCCATGCTATATCTTGCATTTGTTAGGAAAAACTGCTTATACCATGAAAAGTGCCCATTGCAGATAGAGCTCAAATTCGCAAAACAAACACATATTCCTGTTCCCCTGCCTCCCCGAAGATGAAAAAACCATGACTTTTGCAGATCTGAAGTTTCGTTGCGGAGATAGCCCATGCTATATCTTGCATTAGTTAGGAAAAACTGCTTATAGTATGAAAAGTGCCCATTGCAGAAAGAGCTCAAATTCGAAAAACAAACACGTATTCCTGTTCCCCTGCCTCCCCGAAGACGAAAAAACCATGACTTTTGCAGATCTGAAGTTTCCTTGCGGAGATAGCCCATGCTATATCTTGCATTTGTTAGGAAATCTGCTTATACCATGAAAAGTGCCCATTGCAGATAGAGCTCAAATTCGCAAAACAAACACATATTCCTGTTCCCCTGCCTCCCCGAAGACCAAAAAACCATGACTTTTGCAGATCTGAAGTTTCGTTGCGGAGATAGCCCATGCTATATCTTGCATTTGTTAGGAAAAACTGCTTATAGTATGAAAAGTGCCCATTGCAGAAAGAGCTCAAATTCGCAAAACAAACACATATTCCTGTTCCCCTGCCTCCCCGAAGACCAAACAACCATGACTTTTGCAGATCTGAACTTTCCTTGCGGAGATAGCCCATGCTATATCTTGCATTTGTTAGGAAAAACTGCTTATACCATGAAAAGTGCCCATTGCAGAAAGAGCTCAAATTCGAAAAACAAACATGTATTCATGTTCCCCCGGCTCACTGAACACCAAAAAACCATGACTTTTGCAGATCTGATGTCTCCTTGCGGAGATAGCCCATGTTATATCTTGCATTTGTTAGGAAAAACTGCTTATAGCATGAAAAGTGCCCATTGCAGATAGAGCTCAAATTCGCAAAACAAACACGTATTCATGTTCCCCCGGCTCACTGAACACAAAAAAACCATGACTTTTGCAGATCTGAAGTTTAGTTGCGGAGATAGCCCATGCTATATCTTGCATTTGTTAGGAAAAACTGCTTATAGCATGAAAAGTGCCCATTGCAGATAGAGCTCAAATTCGCAAAACAAACACATATTCCTGTTCCCCTACCTCTCCGAAGACGAAAAAACCATGACTTTTGCAGATCTGAAGTTTCCTTGCGGAGATAGCCCATGCTATATCTTGCATTTGTTAGGAAAAACTGCTTATACCATGAAAAGTGCCCATTGCAGATAGAGCTCAAATTCGCAAAACAAACACATATTCCTGTTCCACTGCCTCCCCAAAGACCAAACAACCATGACTTTTGCAGATGTGAAGTTTCCTTGCGGAGATAGCCCATGCTATATCTTGCATTTGTTAGGAAAAACTGCTTATAGTATGAAAAGTGCCCATTGCAGAAAGAGCTCAAATTCGAAAAACAAACACATATTCCTTTTCCCCTGCCTCCCCGAAGACCAAACAACCATGACTTTTGCAGATATGATGTTTCCTTGCGGAGATAGCCCATGCTATATCTTGCATTTGTTAGGAAAAACTGCTTAGAGCATGAAAAGTGCCCATTGCAGAAAGAGCTCAAATTCGAAAAACAAACACGTATTCATGTTCCCCATGCTCACTGAACACCAAAAAACCATGAGTTTTGCAGATCTGATGTCTCCTTGCGGAGATAGCCCATGTTATATCTTGCATTTGTTAGGAAAAACTGCTTATAGCATGAAAAGTGCCCATTGCAGATAGAGCTCAAATTCGCAAAACAAACACATATTCCTGTTCCCCTGCCTCCCCGAAGACGAAAAAACCATGACTTTTGCAGATCTGAAGTTTCCTTGCGGAAATAGCCCATGCTATATCTTGCATTTGTTAGGAAAAACTGCTTATAGTATGAAAGGTGCCCATTGCAGAAAGAGCTCAAATTCGAAAAACAAACACATATTCCTGTTCCCCTGCCTCCCCGAAGACCAAAAAACCATGACTTTTGCAGATCTAAAGTTTCGTTGCGGAGATAGCCCATGCTATATCTTGCATTTGTTAGGAAAAACTGCTTATAGTATGAAAAGTGCCCATTGCAGAAAGAGCTCAAATTCGCAAAACAAACACATATTCCTGTTCCCCTGCCTCCCCGAAGACCAAAAAACCATGACTTTTGCAGATCTGATGTTTCCTTGCGGAGATAGCCCATGCTATATCTTGCATTTGTTAGGAAAAACTGCTTAGAGCATGAAAAGTGCCCATTGCAGAAAGAGCTCAAATTCGAAAAACAAACACGTATTCATGTTCCACCGGCTTACTGAACACCAAAAAACCATGAGTTTTGCAGATCTGATGTCTCCTTGCGGAGATAGCCCATGTTATATCTTGCATTTGTTAGGAAAAACTGCTTATAGCATGAAAAGTGCCCATTGCAGATAGAGCTCAAATTCGCAAAACAAACACATATTCCTGTTCCCCTGCCTCCCCGAAGATGAAAAAACCATGACTTTTGCAGATCTGAAGTTTCCTTGCGGAGATAGCCCATGCTATATCTTGCATTTGTTAGGAAAAACTGCTTATACCATGAAAAGTGCCCATTGCAGATAGAGCTCAAATTCGCAAAACAAACACATATTCCTGTTCCCCTGCCTCCCCGAAGACCAAAAAACCATGACTTTTGCAGATCTGAAGTTTCGTTGCGGAGATAGCCCATGCTATATCTTGCATTTGTTAGGAAAAACTGCTTATAGTATGAAAAGTGCCCATTGCAGAAAGAGCTCAAATTCGAAAAACAAACACGTATTCATGTTCCCCCGGCTTACTGAACACCAAAAAACCATGAGTTTTGCAGATCTGATGTCTCCTTGCGGAGATAGCCCATGTTATATCTTGCATTTGTTAGGAAAAACTGCTTATAGCATGAAAAGTGCCCATTGCAGATAGAGCTCAAATTCGCAAAACAAACACATATTCCTGTTCCCCTGCCTCCCCGAAGACGAAAAAACCATGACCTTTGCAGATCTGAAGTTTCCTTGCGGAGATAGCCCATGCTATATCTTGCATTTGTTAGGAAAAACTGCTTATAGCATGAAAAGTGCCCATTGCAGATAGAGCTCAAATTCGCAAAACAAACACGTATTCCTGTTCCCCTGCCTCCCCGAAGACAAAAAAACCATGACTTTTGCAGATCTGAAGTTTCCTTGCAGAGATAGCCCATGCTATATCTTGCATTTGTTAGGAAAAACTGCTTATACCATGAAAAGTGCCCATTGCAGAAAGAGCTCAAATTCGAAAAACAAACACGTATTCATGTTCCCCCAGCTCACTGAACACCAAAAAACCATGAGTTTTGCAGATCTGATGTCTCCTTGCGGAAATAGCCCATGCTATACCTTGCATTTGTTAGGAAAAACTGCTTATAGTATGAAAGGTGCCCATTGCAGAAAGAGCTCAAATTCGAAAAACAAACACATATTCCTGTTCCCCTGCCTCCCCGAAGACCAAAAAACCATGACTTTTGCAGATCTGAAGTTTCGTTGCGGAGATAGCCCATGCTATATCTTGCATTTGTTAGGAAAAACTGCTTATAGTATGAAAAGTGCCCATTGCAGAAAGAGCTCAAATTCGAAAAACAAACACGTATTCATGTTCCCCCGGCTTACTGAACACCAAAAAACCATGAGTTTTGCAGATCTGATGTCTCCTTGCGGAGATAGCCCATGTTATATCTTGCATTTGTTAGGAAAAACTGCTTATAGCATGAAAAGTGCCCATTGCAGATAGAGCTCAAATTCGCAAAACAAACACATATTCCTGTTCCCCTGCCTCCCCGAAGACGAAAAAACCATGACCTTTGCAGATCTGAAGTTTCCTTGCGGAGATAGCCCATGCTATATCTTGCATTTGTTAGGAAAAACTGCTTATAGCATGAAAAGTGCCCATTGCAGATAGAGCTCAAATTCGCAAAACAAACACGTATTCCTGTTCCCCTGCCTCCCCGAAGACGAAAAAACCATGACTTTTGCAGATCTGAAGTTTCCTCGCGGAGATAGCCCATGCTATATCTTGCATTTGTTAGGAAAAACTGCTTATACCATGAAAAGTGCCCATTGCAGATAGAGCTCAAATTCGCAAAACAAACACATATTCCTGTTCCCCTGCCTCCCCGAAGACGAAAAAACCATGACTTTTGCAGATCTGAAGTTTCGTTGCGGAGATAGCCCATGCTATATCTTGCATTTGTTAGGAAAAACTGCTTATAGTATGAAAAGTGCCCATTGCAGAAAGAGCTCAAATTCGAAAAACAAACACATATTCCTGTTCCCCTGCCTCCCCGAAGAACAAACAACCATGACTTTTGCAGATCTGAAGTTTCCTTGCGGAGATAGCCCATGCTATATCTTGCATTTGTTAGGGAAAAACTGCTTAGAGCATGAAAAGTGTCCATTGCAGAAAGAGCTCAAATTCGAAAAACAAACACGTATTCATGTTCCCCCGGCTCACTGAACACCAAAAAACCATGACTTTTGCAGATCTGAAGTTTCGTTGCGGAGATAGCCCATGCTATATCTTGCATTTGTTAGGAAAAACTGCTTATAGTATGAAAAGTGCCCATTGCAGAAAGAGCTCAAATTCGCAAAACAAACACATATTCCTGTTCCCCTGCCTCCCCGAAGACCAAACAACCATGACTTTTGCAGATCTGAACTTTCCTTGCGGAGATAGCCCATGCTATATCTTGCATTTGTTAGGAAAAACTGCTTATACCATGAAAAGTGCCCATTGCAGAAAGAGCTCAAATTCGAAAAACAAACACGTATTCATGTTCCCCCAGCTCACTGAACACCAAAAAACCATGAGTTTTGCAGATCTGATGTCTCCTTGCGGAGATAGCCCATGTTATATCTTGCATTTGTTAGGAAAAACTGCTTATAGCATGAAAAGTGCCCATTGCAGATAGAGCTCAAATTCGCAAAACAAACACATATTCCTGTTCCCCTGCCTCCCCAAAGACGAAAAAACCATGACTTTTGCAGATCTGAAGTTTCCTTGCGGAGATAGCCCATGCTATATCTTGCATTTGTTAGGAAAAACTGCTTATACCATGAAAAGTGCCCATTGCAGATAGAGCTCAAATTCGCAAAACAAACACATATTCCTGTTCCCCTGCCTCCCCGAAGACGAAAAAACCATGACTTTTGCAGATCTAAAGTTTCCTTGCGGAGATAGCCCATGCTATATCTTGCATTTGTTAGGAAAAACTGCTTATACCATGAAAAGTGCCCATTGCAGATAGAGCTCAAATTCGCAAAACAAACACATATTCCTGTTCCCCTGCCTCCTCGAAGACCAAAAAACCATGACTTTTGCAGATCTGAAGTTTCGTTGCGGAGATAGCCCATGCTATATCTTGCATTTGTTAGGAAAAACTGCTTATACCATGAAAAGTGCCCATTGCAGATAGAGCTCAAATTCGCAAAACAAACACATATTCCTGTTCCCCTGCCTCCCCGAAGACCAAAAAACCATGACTTTTGCAGATCTGAAGTTTCCTTGCGGAGATAGCCCATGCTATATCTTGCATTTGTTAGGAAAAACTGCTTATAGTATGAAAAGTGCCCATTGCAGAAAGAGCTCAAATTCGAAAAACAAACACATATTCCTGTTCCCCTGCCTCCCCGAAGACCAAACAACCATGACTTTTGCAGATCTGAAGTTTCCTTGCGGAGATAGCCCATGCTATATCTTGCATTTGTTAGGAAAAACTGCTTATACCATGAAAAGTGCCCATTGCAGATAGAGCTCAAATTCGCAAAACAAACACATATTCCTGTTCCCCTGCCTCCCCGAAGACCAAAAAACCATGACTTTTGCAGATCTGAAGTTTCGTTGCGGAGATAGCCCATGCTATATCTTGCATTTGTTAGGAAAAACTGCTTATAGTATGAAAAGTGCCCATTGCAGAAAGAGCTCAAATTCGAAAAACAAACACATATTCCTGTTCCCCTGCCTCCCCGAAGACCAAACAACCATGACTTTTGCAGATCTGAAGTTTCCTTGCGGAGATAGCCCATGCTATATCTTGCATTTGTTAGGAAAAACTGCTTAGAGCATGAAAAGTGCCCATTGCAGAAGGAGCTCAAATTCGAAAAACAAACACGTATTCCTGTTCCCCTGCCTCCCCAAAGACGAAAAAACCATGACTTTTGCAGATCTGAAGTTTCCTTGCGGAGATAGCCCATGCTATATCTTGCATTTGTTAGGAAAAACTGCTTATACCATGAAAAGTGCCCATTGCAGATAGAGCTCAAATTCGCAAATCAAACACATATTCCTGTTCCCCTGCCTCCCCGAAGACCAAAAAACCATGACTTTTGCAGATCTGAAGTTTCGTTGCGGAGATAGCCCATGCTATATCTTGCATTTGTTAGGAAAAACTGCTTATAGTATGAAAAGTGCCCATTGCAGAAAGAGCTCAAATTCACAAAACAAACACATATTCCTGTTCCCCTGCCTCCCCGAAGACCAAACAACCATGACTTTTGCAGATCTGAACTTTCTTGCGGAGATAGCCCATGCTATATCTTGCATTTGTTAGGAAAAACTGCTTATAGTATGAAAAGTGCCCATTGCAGAAAGAGCTCAAATTCACAAAACAAACACATATTCCTGTTCCCCTGCCTCCCCGAAGACCAAACAACCATGACTTTTGCAGATCTGAAGTTTCTTGCGGAGATAGCCCATGCTATATCTTGCATTTGTTAGGAAAAACTGCTTATACCATGAAAAGTGCCCATTGCAGAAAGAGCTCAAATTCGAAAAACAAACACGTATTCATGTTCCCCCGGCTCACTGAATACCAAAAAACTATGAGTTTTGCAGATCTGATGTCTCCTTGCGGAGATAGCCCATGTTATATCTTGCATTTGTTAGGAAAAACTGCTTATAGCATGAAAAGTGCCCATTGCAGATAGAGCTCAAATTCGCAAAACAAACACATATTCCTGTTCCCCTGCCTCCCCGAAGACGAAAAAACCATGACCTTTGCAGATCTGAAGTTTCCTTGCGGAGATAGCCCATGCTATATCTTGCATTTGTTAGGAAAAACTGCTTATAGCATGAAAAGTGCCCATTGCAGATAGAGCTCAAATTCGCAAAACAAACACGTATTCCTGTTCCCCTGCCTCCCCGAAGACAAAAAAACCATGACTTTTGCAGATCTGAAGTTTCCTTGCAGAGATAGCCCATGCTATATCTTGCATTTGTTAGGAAAAACTGCTTATACCATGAAAAGTGCCCATTGCAGAAAGAGCTCAAATTCGAAAAACAAACACGTATTCATGTTCCCCCAGCTCACTGAACACCAAAAAACCATGAGTTTTGCAGATCTGATGTCTCCTTGCGGAAATAGCCCATGCTATATCTTGCATTTGTTAGGAAAAACTGCTTATAGTATGAAAGGTGCCCATTGCAGAAAGAGCTCAAATTCGAAAAACAAACACATATTCCTGTTCCCCTGCCTCCCCGAAGACCAAAAAACCATGACTTTTGCAGATCTGAAGTTTCGTTGCGGAGATAGCCCATGCTATATCTTGCATTTGTTAGGAAAAACTGCTTATAGTATGAAAAGTGCCCATTGCAGAAAGAGCTCAAATTCGAAAAACAAACACGTATTCATGTTCCCCCGGCTTACTGAACACCAAAAAACCATGAGTTTTGCAGATCTGATGTCTCCTTGCGGAGATAGCCCATGTTATATCTTGCATTTGTTAGGAAAAACTGCTTATAGCATGAAAAGTGCCCATTGCAGATAGAGCTCAAATTCGCAAAACAAACACATATTCCTGTTCCCCTGCCTCCCCGAAGACGAAAAAACCATGACCTTTGCAGATCTGAAGTTTCCTTGCGGAGATAGCCCATGCTATATCTTGCATTTGTTAGGAAAAACTGCTTATAGCATGAAAAGTGCCCATTGCAGATAGAGCTCAAATTCGCAAAACAAACACGTATTCCTGTTCCCCTGCCTCCCCGAAGACGAAAAAACCATGACTTTTGCAGATCTGAAGTTTCCTCGCGGAGATAGCCCATGCTATATCTTGCATTTGTTAGGAAAAACTGCTTATACCATGAAAAGTGCCCATTGCAGATAGAGCTCAAATTCGCAAAACAAACACATATTCCTGTTCCCCTGCCTCCCCGAAGACGAAAAAACCATGACTTTTGCAGATCTGAAGTTTCGTTGCGGAGATAGCCCATGCTATATCTTGCATTTGTTAGGAAAAACTGCTTATAGTATGAAAAGTGCCCATTGCAGAAAGAGCTCAAATTCGAAAAACAAACACATATTCCTGTTCCCCTGCCTCCCCGAAGAACAAACAACCATGACTTTTGCAGATCTGAAGTTTCCTTGCGGAGATAGCCCATGCTATATCTTGCATTTGTTAGGGAAAAACTGCTTAGAGCATGAAAAGTGTCCATTGCAGAAAGAGCTCAAATTCGAAAAACAAACACGTATTCATGTTCCCCCGGCTCACTGAACACCAAAAAACCATGACTTTTGCAGATCTGAAGTTTCGTTGCGGAGATAGCCCATGCTATATCTTGCATTTGTTAGGAAAAACTGCTTATAGTATGAAAAGTGCCCATTGCAGAAAGAGCTCAAATTCGCAAAACAAACACATATTCCTGTTCCCCTGCCTCCCCGAAGACCAAACAACCATGACTTTTGCAGATCTGAACTTTCCTTGCGGAGATAGCCCATGCTATATCTTGCATTTGTTAGGAAAAACTGCTTATACCATGAAAAGTGCCCATTGCAGAAAGAGCTCAAATTCGAAAAACAAACACGTATTCATGTTCCCCCAGCTCACTGAACACCAAAAAACCATGAGTTTTGCAGATCTGATGTCTCCTTGCGGAGATAGCCCATGTTATATCTTGCATTTGTTAGGAAAAACTGCTTATAGCATGAAAAGTGCCCATTGCAGATAGAGCTCAAATTCGCAAAACAAACACATATTCCTGTTCCCCTGCCTCCCCAAAGACGAAAAAACCATGAATTTTGCAGATCTGAAGTTTCCTTGCGGAGATAGCCCATGCTATATCTTGCATTTGTTAGGAAAAACTGCTTATACCATGAAAAGTGCCCATTGCAGATAGAGCTCAAATTCGCAAAACAAACACATATTCCTGTTCCCCTGCCTCCCCGAAGACAAAAAAACCATGACTTTTGCAGATCTAAAGTTTCCTTGCGGAGATAGCCCATGCTATATCTTGCATTTGTTAGGAAAAACTGCTTATACCATGAAAAGTGCCCATTGCAGATAGAGCTCAAATTCGCAAAACAAACACATATTCCTGTTCCCCTGCCTCCTCGAAGACCAAAAAACCATGACTTTTGCAGATCTGAAGTTTCGTTGCGGAGATAGCCCATGCTATATCTTGCATTTGTTAGGAAAAACTGCTTATACCATGAAAAGTGCCCATTGCAGATAGAGCTCAAATTCGCAAAACAAACACATATTCCTGTTCCCCTGCCTCCCCGAAGACCAAAAAACCATGACTTTTGCAGATCTGAAGTTTCCTTGCGGAGATAGCCCATGCTATATCTTGCATTTGTTAGGAAAAACTGCTTATACCATGAAAAGTGCCCATTGCAGATAGAGCTCAAATTCGCAAAACAAACACATATTCCTGTTCCCCTGCCTCCCCGAAGACCAAAAAACCATGACTTTTGCAGATCTGAAGTTTCGTTGCGGAGATAGCCCATGCTATATCTTGCATTTGTTAGGAAAAACTGCTTATAGTATGAAAAGTGCCCATTGCAGAAAGAGCTCAAATTCGAAAAACAAACACATATTCCTGTTCCCCTGCCTCCCCGAAGACCAAACAACCATGACTTTTGCAGATCTGAAGTTTCCTTGCGGAGATAGCCCATGCTATATCTTGCATTTGTTAGGAAAAACTGCTTAGAGCATGAAAAGTGCCCATTGCAGAAGGAGCTCAAATTCGAAAAACAAACACGTATTCCTGTTCCCCTGCGTCCCCAAAGACGAAAAAACCATGACTTTTGCAGATCTGAAGTTTCCTTGCGGAGATAGCCCATGCTATATCTTGCATTTGTTAGGAAAAACTGCTTATACCATGAAAAGTGCCCATTGCAGATAGAGCTCAAATTCGCAAATCAAACACATATTCCTGTTCCCCTGCCTCCCCGAAGACCAAAAAACCATGACTTTTGCAGATCTGAAGTTTCGTTGCGGAGATAGCCCATGCTATATCTTGCATTTGTTAGGAAAAACTGCTTATAGTATGAAAAGTGCCCATTGCAGAAAGAGCTCAAATTCACAAAACAAACACATATTCCTGTTCCCCTGCCTCCCCGAAGACCAAACAACCATGACTTTTGCAGATCTGAACTTTCTTGCGGAGATAGCCCATGCTATATCTTGCATTTGTTAGGAAAAACTGCTTATAGTATGAAAAGTGCCCATTGCAGAAAGAGCTCAAATTCACAAAACAAACACATATTCCTGTTCCCCTGCCTCCCCGAAGACCAAACAACCATGACTTTTGCAGATCTGAAGTTTCTTGCGGAGATAGCCCATGCTATATCTTGCATTTGTTAGGAAAAACTGCTTATACCATGAAAAGTGCCCATTGCAGAAAGAGCTCAAATTCGAAAAACAAACACGTATTCATGTTCCCCCGGCTCACTGAATACCAAAAAACTATGAGTTTTGCAGATCTGATGTCTCCTTGCGGAGATAGCCCATGTTATATCTTGCATTTGTTAGGAAAAACTGCTTATAGCATGAAAAGTGCCCATTGCAGATAGAGCTCAAATTCGCAAAACAAACACATATTCCTGTTCCCCTGCCTCCCCGAAGACGAAAAAACCATGACTTTTGCAGATCTGAAGTTTCCTTGCAGAGATAGCCCATGCTATATCTTGCATTTGTTAGGAAAAACTGCTTATACCATGAAAAGTGCCCATTGCAGATAGAGCTCAAATTCGCAAAACAAACACATATTCCTCTTCCCCTGCCTCCCCGAAGACCAAAAAACCATGACTTTTGCAGATCTGAAGTTTCATTGCGGAGATAGCCCATGCTATATCTTGCATTTGTTAGGAAAAACTGCTTATAGTATGAAAAGTGCCAATTGCAGAAAGAGCTCAAATTCTAAAAACAAACACATATTCCTGTTCCCCTGCCTGCCCGAAGACCAAACAACCATGACTTTTGCAGATCTGAAGTTTCCTTGCGGAGATAGCCCATGCTATATCTTGCATTTTTTAGGAAAAACTGCTTATAGTATGAAAAGTGCCCATTGCAGAAAGAGCTCAAATTCAAAAAACAAACACATATTCCTTTTCCCCTGCCTCCCCGAAGACCAAACAACCATGACTTTTGCAGATATGAAGTTTCCTTGCGGAGATAGCCCATGCTATATCTTGCATTTGTTAGGAAAAACTGCTTAGAGCATGAAAAGTGCCCATTGCAGAAAGAGCTCAAATTCGAAAAACAAACACGTATTCATGTTCCCCATGCTCACTGAACACCAAAAAACCATGAGTTTTGCAGATCTGATGTCTCCTTGCGGATATAGCCCATGTTATATCTTGCATTTGTTAGGAAAAACTGCTTATAGCATGAAAAGTGCCCATTGCAGATAGAGCTCAAATTCGCAAAACAAACACATATTCCTGTTCCCCTGCCTCCCCGAAGACGAAAAAACCATGACTTTTGCAGATCTGAAGTTTCCTTGCGGAGATAGCCCATGCTATATCTTGCATTTGTTAGGAAAAACTGCTTATAGTATGAAAGGTGCCCATTGCAGAAAGAGCTCAAATTCGAAAAACAAACACATATTCCTGTTCCCCTGTCTCCCCGAAGACCAAAAAACCATGACTTTTGCAGATCTGAAGATTCGTTGCGGAGATAGCCCATGCTATATCTTGCATTTGTTAGGAAAAACTGCTTATAGTATGAAAAGTGCCCATTGCAGAAAGAGCTCAAATTCGCAAAACAAACACATATTCCTGTTCCCCTGCCTCCCCGAAGACCAAACAACCATGACTTTTGCAGATCTGAAGTTTCCTTGCGGAGATAGCCCATGCTATATCTTGCATTTGTTAGGCAAAAACTGCTTAGAGCATGAAAAGTGTCCATTGCAGAAAGAGCTCAAATTCGAAAAACAAACACGTATTCATGTTCCCCCGGCTCACTGAATACCAAAAAACCATGATTTTTGCAGATCTGAAGTTTCGTTGCGGAGATAGCCCATGCTATATCTTGCATTTGTTAGGAAAAACTGCTTATAGTATGAAAAGTGCCCATTGCAGAAAGAGCTCAAATTTGCAAAACAAACACATATTCCTGTTCCCCTGCCTCCCCGAAGACCAAACAACCATGACTTTTGCAGATCTGAACTTTCCTTACGGAGATAGCCCATGCTATATCTTGCATTTGTTAGGAAAAACTGCTTATACCATGAAAAGTGCCCATTGCAGAAAGAGCTCAAATTCGAAAAACAAACACGTATTCATGTTCCCCCAGCTCACTGAACACCAAAAAACCATGAGTTTTGCAGATCTGATGTCTCCTTGCGGAGATAGCCCATGTTATATCTTGCATTTGTTAGGAAAAACTGCTTATAGCATGAAAAGTGCCCATTGCAGATAGAGCTCAAATTCGCAAAACAAACACATATTCCTGTTCCCCTGCCTCCCCAAAGACGAAAAAACCATGACTTTTGCAGATCTGAAGTTTCCTTGCGGAGATAGCCCATGCTATATCTTGCATTTGTTAGGAAAAACTGCTTATACCATGAAAAGTGCCCATTGCAGATAGAGCTCAAATTCGCAAAACAAACACATATTCCTGTTCCCCTGCCTCCCCGAAGACGAAAAAACCATGACTTTTGCAGATCTAAAGTTTCCTTGCGGAGATAGCCCATGCTATATCTTGCATTTGTTAGGAAAAACTGCTTATACCATGAAAAGTGCCCATTGCAGATAGAGCTCAAATTCGCAAAACAAACACATATTCCTGTTCCCCTGCCTCCTCGAAGACCAAAAAACCATGACTTTTGCAGATCTGAAGTTTCGTTGCGGAGATAGCCCATGCTATATCTTGCATTTGTTAGGAAAAACTGCTTATAGTATGAAAAGTGCCCATTGCAGAAAGAGCTCAAATTCAAAAAACAAACACATATTCATGTTCCCCTGCCTCCCCGAAGACCAAACAACCATGACTTTTGCAGATCTGAAGTTTCCTTGCGGAGATAGCCCATGCTATATCTTGCATTTGTTAGGAAAAACTGCTTATACCATGAAAAGTGCCCATTGCAGATAGAGCTCAAATTCGCAAAACAAACACATATTCCTGTTCCCCTGCCTCCCCGAAGACCAAAAAACCATGACTTTTGCAGATCTGAAGTTTCGTTGCGGAGATAGCCCATGCTATATCTTGCATTTGTTAGGAAAAACTGCTTATAGTATGAAAAGTGCCCATTGCAGAAAGAGCTCAAATTCGAAAAACAAACACGTATTCATGTTCCCCCGGCTTACTGAACACCAAAAAACCATGAGTTTTGCAGATCTGATGTCTCCTTGCGGAGATAGCCCATGTTATATCTTGCATTTGTTAGGAAAATCTGCTTATAGCATGAAAAGTGCCCATTGCAGATAGAGCTCAAATTCGCAAAACAAACACGTATTCCTGTTCCCCTGCTTCCCCGAAGACGAAAAAACCATGACTTTTGCAGATCTGAAGTTTCCTTGCGGAGATAGCCCATGCTATATCTTGCATTTGTTCGGAAAAACTGCTTATACCATGAAAAGTGCCCATTGCAGATAGAGCTCAAATTCGCAAAACAAACACATATTCCTGTTCCCCTGCCTCCCCGAAGACCAAAAAACCATGACTTTTGCAGATCTGAAGTTTCGTTGCGGAGATAGCCCATGCTATATCTTGCATTTGTTAGGAAAAACTGCTTATAGTATGAAAAGTGCCCATTGCAGAAAGAGCTCAAATTCGAAAAACAAACACATATTCCTGTTCCCCTGCCTCCCCGAAGACCAAACAACCATGACTTTTGCAGATCTGAAGTTTCCTTGCGGAGATAGCCCATGCTATATCTTGCATTTGTTAGGAAAAACTGCTTAGAGCATGAAAAGTGCCCATTGCAGAAGGAGCTCAAATTCGAAAAACAAACACATATTCCTGTTCCCCTGCCTCCCCGAAGACCAAAAAACCATGACTTTTGCAGATCTGAAGTTTCGTTGCGGAGATAGCCCATGCTATATCTTGCATTTGTTAGGAAAAACTGCTTATAGTATGAAAAGTGCCCATTGCAGAAAGAGCTCAAATTCGCAAAACAAACACATATTCCTGTTCCCCTGCCTCCCCGAAGACCAAACAACCATGACTTTTGCAGATCTGAAGTTTCCTTGCGGAGATAGCCCATGCTATATCTTGCATTTGTTAGGCAAAAACTGCTTAGAGCATGAAAAGTGTCCATTGCAGAAAGAGCTCAAATTCGAAAAACAAACACGTATTCATGTTCCCCCGGCTCACTGAATACCAAAAAACCATGATTTTTGCAGATCTGAAGTTTCGTTGCGGAGATAGCCCATGCTATATCTTGCATTTGTTAGGAAAAACTGCTTATAGTATGAAAAGTGCCCATTGCAGAAAGAGCTCAAATTTGCAAAACAAACACATATTCCTGTTCCCCTGCCTCCCCGAAGACCAAACAACCATGACTTTTGCAGATCTGAACTTTCCTTACGGAGATAGCCCATGCTATATCTTGCATTTGTTAGGCAAAAACTGCTTATACCATGAAAAGTGCCCATTGCAGAAAGAGCTCAAATTCGAAAAACAAACACGTATTCATGTTCCCCCGGCTCACTGAATACCAAAAAACCATGATTTTTGCAGATCTGAAGTTTCGTTGCGGAGATAGCCCATGCTATATCTTGCATTTGTTAGGAAAAACTGCTTATAGTATGAAAAGTGCCCATTGCAGAAAGAGCTCAAATTTGCAAAACAAACACATATTCCTGTTCCCCTGCCTCCCCGAAGACCAAACAACCATGACTTTTGCAGATCTGAACTTTCCTTACGGAGATAGCCCATGCTATATCTTGCATTTGTTAGGAAAAACTGCTTATACCATGAAAAGTGCCCATTGCAGAAAGAGCTCAAATTCGAAAAACAAACACGTATTCATGTTCCCCCAGCTCACTGAACACCAAAAAACCATGAGTTTTGCAGATCTGATGTCTCCTTGCGGAGATAGCCCATGTTATATCTTGCATTTGTTAGGAAAAACTGCTTATAGCATGAAAAGTGCCCATTGCAGATAGAGCTCAAATTCGCAAAACAAACACATATTCCTGTTCCCCTGCCTCCCCAAAGACGAAAAAACCATGACTTTTGCAGATCTGAAGTTTCCTTGCGGAGATAGCCCATGCTATATCTTGCATTTGTTAGGAAAAACTGCTTATACCATGAAAAGTGCCCATTGCAGATAGAGCTCAAATTCGCAAAACAAACACATATTCCTGTTCCCCTGCCTCCCCGAAGACGAAAAAACCATGACTTTTGCAGATCTAAAGTTTCCTTGCGGAGATAGCCCATGCTATATCTTGCATTTGTTAGGAAAAACTGCTTATACCATGAAAAGTGCCCATTGCAGATAGAGCTCAAATTCGCAAAACAAACACATATTCCTGTTCCCCTGCCTCCTCGAAGACCAAAAAACCATGACTTTTGCAGATCTGAAGTTTCGTTGCGGAGATAGCCCATGCTATATCTTGCATTTGTTAGGAAAAACTGCTTATAGTATGAAAAGTGCCCATTGCAGAAAGAGCTCAAATTCAAAAAACAAACACATATTCATGTTCCCCTGCCTCCCCGAAGACCAAACAACCATGACTTTTGCAGATCTGAAGTTTCCTTGCGGAGATAGCCCATGCTATATCTTGCATTTGTTAGGAAAAACTGCTTATACCATGAAAAGTGCCCATTGCAGATAGAGCTCAAATTCGCAAAACAAACACATATTCCTGTTCCCCTGCCTCCCCGAAGACCAAAAAACCATGACTTTTGCAGATCTGAAGTTTCGTTGCGGAGATAGCCCATGCTATATCTTGCATTTGTTAGGAAAAACTGCTTATAGTATGAAAAGTGCCCATTGCAGAAAGAGCTCAAATTCGAAAAACAAACACGTATTCATGTTCCCCCGGCTTACTGAACACCAAAAAACCATGAGTTTTGCAGATCTGATGTCTCCTTGCGGAGATAGCCCATGTTATATCTTGCATTTGTTAGGAAAATCTGCTTATAGCATGAAAAGTGCCCATTGCAGATAGAGCTCAAATTCGCAAAACAAACACGTATTCCTGTTCCCCTGCTTCCCCGAAGACGAAAAAACCATGACTTTTGCAGATCTGAAGTTTCCTTGCGGAGATAGCCCATGCTATATCTTGCATTTGTTCGGAAAAACTGCTTATACCATGAAAAGTGCCCATTGCAGATAGAGCTCAAATTCGCAAAACAAACACATATTCCTGTTCCCCTGCCTCCCCGAAGACCAAAAAACCATGACTTTTGCAGATCTGAAGTTTCGTTGCGGAGATAGCCCATGCTATATCTTGCATTTGTTAGGAAAAACTGCTTATAGTATGAAAAGTGCCCATTGCAGAAAGAGCTCAAATTCGAAAAACAAACACATATTCCTGTTCCCCTGCCTCCCCGAAGACCAAACAACCATGACTTTTGCAGATCTGAAGTTTCCTTGCGGAGATAGCCCATGCTATATCTTGCATTTGTTAGGAAAAACTGCTTAGAGCATGAAAAGTGCCCATTGCAGAAGGAGCTCAAATTCGAAAAACAAACACGTATTCCTGTTCCCCTGCCTCCCCAAAGACGAAAAAACCATGACTTTTGCAGATCTGAAGTTTCCTTGCGGAGATAGCCCATGCTATATCTTGCATTTGTTAGGAAAAACTGCTTATACCATGAAAAGTGCCCATTGCAGATAGAGCTCAAATTCGCAAATCAAACACATATTCCTGTTCCCCTGCCTCCCCGAAGACCAAAAAACCATGACTTTTGCAGATCTGAAGTTTCGTTGCGGAGATAGCCCATGCTATATCTTGCATTTGTTAGGAAAAACTGCTTATAGTATGAAAAGTGCCCATTGCAGAAAGAGCTCAAATTCACAAAACAAACACATATTCCTGTTCCCCTGCCTCCCCGAAGACCAAACAACCATGACTTTTGCAGATCTGAACTTTCTTGCGGAGATAGCCCATGCTATATCTTGCATTTGTTAGGAAAAACTGCTTATAGTATGAAAAGTGCCCATTGCAGAAAGAGCTCAAATTCACAAAACAAACACATATTCCTGTTCCCCTGCCTCCCCGAAGACCAAACAACCATGACTTTTGCAGATCTGAAGTTTCTTGCGGAGATAGCCCATGCTATATCTTGCATTTGTTAGGAAAAACTGCTTAGAGCATGAAAAGTGCCCATTGCAGAAAGAGCTCAAATTCGAAAAACAAACACGTATTCATGTTCCCCCGGCTCACTGAATACCAAAAAACTATGAGTTTTGCAGATCTGATGTCTCCTTGCGGAGATAGCCCATGTTATATCTTGCATTTGTTAGGAAAAACTGCTTATAGCATGAAAAGTGCCCATTGCAGATAGAGCTCAAATTCGCAAAACAAACACATATTCCTGTTCCCCTGCCTCCCCGAAGACGAAAAAACCATGACTTTTGCAGATCTGAAGTTTCCTTGCAGAGATAGCCCATGCTATATCTTGCATTTGTTAGGAAAAACTGCTTATACCATGAAAAGTGCCCATTGCAGATAGAGCTCAAATTCGCAAAACAAACACATATTCCTCTTCCCCTGCCTCCCCGAAGACCAAAAAACCATGACTTTTGCAGATCTGAAGTTTCATTGCGGAGATAGCCCATGCTATATCTTGCATTTGTTAGGAAAAACTGCTTATAGTATGAAAAGTGCCAATTGCAGAAAGAGCTCAAATTCTAAAAACAAACACATATTCCTGTTCCCCTGCCTGCCCAAAGACCAAACAACCATGACTTTTGCAGATCTGAAGTTTCCTTGCGGAGATAGGTAAAGGTAAAGGTTCCCCCGCACATGCGTGCTAGTCGTTTCCGACTCTAGGGGCCGGTGCTCATCTCCGTTTCATAGCCGAAGAGCCAGCGCTTGTCCGAGGACGTCTCCATGGTCATGTGGCCAGCATGACTAGACGCCAAAGGCGCACGGAATGCTGTTACCTTCCCACCATAGTGGTCCCTATTTTTCTACTTGCATTTTTACGTGCTTTCGAACTGCTAGGTGGGCAGAAGCTGGGACGAGTAACAGGCGCTCACTCTGTTACTTGCGGAGATAGCCCATGCTATATCTTGCATTTTTTAGGAAAAACTGCTTATAGTATGAAAAGTGCCCATTGCAGAAAGAGCTCAAATTCGAAAAACAAACACATATTCCTTTTCCCCTGCCTCCCCGAAGACCAAACAACCATGACTTTTGCAGATATGAAGTTTCCTTGCGGAGATAGCCCATGCTATATCTTGCATTTGTTAGGAAAAACTGCTTAGAGCATGAAAAGTGCCCATTGCAGAAAGAGCTCAAATTCGAAAAACAAACACGTATTCATGTTCCCCATGCTCACTGAACACCAAAAAACCATGAGTTTTGCAGATCTGATGTCTCCTTGCGGATATAGCCCATGTTATATCTTGCATTTGTTAGGAAAAACTGCTTATAGCATGAAAAGTGCCCATTGCAGATAGAGCTCAAATTCGCAAAACAAACACATATTCCTGTTCCCCTGCCTCCCCGAAGACGAAAAAACCATGACTTTTGCAGATCTGAAGTTTCCTTGCGGAGATAGCCCATGCTATATCTTGCATTTGTTAGGAAAAACTGCTTATAGTATGAAAGGTGCCCATTGCAGAAAGAGCTCAAATTCGAAAAACAAACACATATTCCTGTTCCCCTGCCTCCCCGAAGACCAAAAAACCATGACTTTTGCAGATCTGAAGATTCGTTGCGGAGATAGCCCATGCTATATCTTGCATTTGTTAGGAAAAACTGCTTATAGTATGAAAAGTGCCCATTGCAGAAAGAGCTCAAATTCGCAAAACAAACACATATTCCTGTTCCCCTGCCTCCCCGAAGACCAAACAACCATGACTTTTGCAGATCTGAAGTTTCCTTGCGGAGATAGCCCATGCTATATCTTGCATTTGTTAGGGAAAAACTGCTTAGAGCATGAAAAGTGTCCATTGCAGAAAGAGCTCAAATTCGAAAAACAAACACGTATTCATGTTCCCCCGGCTCACTGAATACCAAAAAACCATGACTTTTGCAGATCTGAAGTTTCGTTGCGGAGATAGCCCATGCTATATCTTGCATTTGTTAGGAAAAACTGCTTATAGTATGAAAAGTGCCCATTGCAGAAAGAGCTCAAATTTGCAAAACAAACACATATTCCTGTTCCCCTGCCTCCCCGAAGACCAAACAACCATGACTTTTGCAGATCTGAACTTTCCTTGCGGAGATAGCCCATGCTATATCTTGCATTTGTTAGGAAAAACTGCTTATACCATGAAAAGTGCCCATTGCAGAAAGAGCTCAAATTCGAAAAACAAACACGTATTCATGTTCCCCCAGCTCACTGAACACCAAAAAACCATGAGTTTTGCAGATCTGATGTCTCCTTGCGGAGATAGCCCATGTTATATCTTGCATTTGTTCGGAAAAACTGCTTATAGCATGAAAAGTGCCCATTGCAGATAGAGCTCAAATTCGCAAAACAAACACATATTCCTGTTCCCCTGCCTCCCCAAAGACGAAAAAAACCATGACTTTTGCAGATCTGAAGTTTCCTTGCGGAGATAGCCCATGCTATATCTTGCATTTGTTAGGAAAAACTGCTTATACCATGAAAAGTGCCCATTGCAGATAGAGCTCAAATTCACAAAACAAACACATATTCCTGTTCCCCTGCCTTATCGAAGACCAAAAAACCATGACTTTTGCAGATCTGAAGTTTCCTTGCGGATATAGCCCATGCTATATCTTGCATTTGTTAGGAAAAACTGCTTATAGCATGAAAAGTGCCCATTGCAGAAAGAGCTCAAATTTGAAAAACAAACACATATTCCTGTTCCCCTGCCTCCCCGAAGAACAAAAAACCATGACTTTTGCAGATCTGAAGTTTCCTTGCGGAGATAGCCCATGCTATATCTTGCATTTGTTAGGAAAAACTGCTTAGAGCATGAAAAGTGCCCATTGCAGATAGAGCTCAAATTCGCAAAACAAACACATATTCCTGTTCCCCTGCCTCCCCGAAGATGAAAAAACCATGACTTTTGCAGATCTGAAGTTTCCTTGCGGAGATAGCCCATGCTATATCTTGCATTTGTTAGGAAAAACTGCTTATACCATGAAAAGTGCCCATTGCAGATAGAGCTCAAATTCGCAAAACAAACACATATTCCTGTTCCCCTGCCTCCCCGAAGACCAAAAAACCATGACTTTTGCAGATCTGAAGTTTCGGTGCGGAGATAGCCCATGCTATATCTTGCATTTGTTAGGAAAAACTGCTTATAGTATGAAAAGTGCCCATTGCAGAAAGAGCTCAAATTCGAAAAACAAACACGTATTCATGTTCCCCCGGCTTACTGAACACCAAAAAACCATGAGTTTTGCAGATCTGATGTCTCCTTGCGGAGATAGCCCATGTTATATCTTGCATTTGTTAGGAAAAACTGCTTATAGCATGAAAAGTGCCCATTGCACAAAGAGCTCAAATTCGCAAAACAAACACATATTCCTGTTCCCCTGCCTCCCCGAATACGAAAAAACCATGACTTTTGCAGATCTGAAGTTTCCTTGCGGAGATAGCCCATGCTATATCTTGCATTTGTTAGGAAAAACTGCTTATAGCATGAAAAGTGCCCATTGCAGATAGAGCTCAAATTCGCAAAACAAACACGTATTCCTGTTCCCCTGCCTCCCCGAAGACAAAAAAACCATGACTTTTGCAGATCTGAAGTTTCCTTGCGGAGATAGCCCATGCTATATCTTGCATTTGTTAGGAAAAACTGCTTATACCATGAAAAGTGCCCATTGCAGATAGAGCTCAAATTCGCAAAACAAACACATATTCCTGTTCCCCTGCCTCCCCGAAGATGAAAAAACCATGACTTTTGCAGATCTGAAGTTTCGTTGCGGAGATAGCCCATGCTATATCTTGCATTAGTTAGGAAAAACTGCTTATAGTATGAAAAGTGCCCATTGCAGAAAGAGCTCAAATTCGAAAAACAAACACATATTCCTGTTCCCCTGCCTCCCCGAAGACCAAACAACCATGACTTTTGCAGATCTGAAGTTTCCTTGCGGAGATAGCCCATGCTATATGTTGCATTTGTTAGGAAAAACTGCTTAGAGCATGAAAAGTGCCCATTGCAGAAAGAGCTCAAATTCGAAAAACAAACACGTATTCCTGTTCCCCTGCCTCCCCGAAGACGAAAAAACCATGACTTTTGCAGATCTGAAGTTTCCTTGCGGAGATAGCCCATGCTATATCTTGCATTTGTTAGGAAATCTGCTTATACCATGAAAAGTGCCCATTGCAGATAGAGCTCAAATTCGCAAAACAAACACATATTCCTGTTCCCCTGCCTCCCCGAAGACCAAAAAACCATGACTTTTGCAGATCTGAAGTTTCGTTGCGGATATAGCCCATGCTATATCTTGCATTTGTTAGGAAAAACTGCTTATAGTATGAAAAGTGCCCATTGCAGAAAGAGCTCAAATTCGCAAAACAAACACATATTCCTGTTCCCCTGCCTCCTTGAAGACCAAACAACCATGACTTTTGCAGATCTGAACTTTCCTTGCGGAGATAGCCCATGCTATATCTTGCATTTGTTAGGAAAAACTGCTTATACCATGAAAAGTGCCCATTGCAGAAAGAGCTCAAATTCGAAAAACAAACATGTATTCATGTTCCCCCGGCTCACTGAACACCAAAAAACCATGACTTTTGCAGATCTGATGTCTCCTTGCGGAGATAGCCCATGTTATATCTTGCATTTGTTAGGAAAAACTGCTTATAGCATGAAAAGTGCCCATTGCAGATAGAGCTCAAATTCGCAAAACAAACACGTATTCATGTTCCCCCGGCTCACTGAACACAAAAAAACCATGACTTTTGCAGATCTGAAGTTTAGTTGCGGAGATAGCCCATGCTATATCTTGCATTTGTTAGGAAAAACTGCTTATAGCATGAAAAGTGCCCATTGCAGATAGAGCTCAAATTCGTAAAACAAACACATATTCCTGTTCCCCTACCTCTCCGAAGACGAAAAAACCATGACTTTTGCAGATCTGAAGTTTCCTTGCGGAGATAGCCCATGCTATATCTTGCATTTGTTAGGAAAAACTGCTTATACCATGAAAAGTGCCCATTGCAGATAGAGCTCAAATTCGCAAAACAAACACATATTCCTGTTCCACTGCCTCCCCAAAGACCAAACAACCATGACTTTTGCAGATGTGAAGTTTCCTTGCGGAGATAGCCCATGCTATATCTTGCATTTGTTAGGAAAAACTGCTTATAGTATGAAAAGTGCCCATTGCAGAAAGAGCTCAAATTCGAAAAACAAACACATATTCCTTTTCCCCTGCCTCCCCGAAGACCAAACAACCATGACTTTTGCAGATATGATGTTTCCTTGCGGAGATAGCCCATGCTATATCTTGCATTTGTTAGGAAAAACTGCTTAGAGCATGAAAAGTGCCCATTGCAGAAAGAGCTCAAATTCGAAAAACAAACACGTATTCATGTTCCCCATGCTCACTGAACACCAAAAAACCATGAGTTTTGCAGATCTGATGTCTCCTTGCGGAGATAGCCCATGTTATATCTTGCATTTGTTAGGAAAAACTGCTTATAGCATGAAAAGTGCCCATTGCAGATAGAGCTCAAATTCGCAAAACAAACACATATTCCTGTTCCCCTGCCTCCCCGAAGACGAAAAAACCATGACTTTTGCAGATCTGAAGTTTCCTTGCGGAAATAGCCCATGCTATATCTTGCATTTGTTAGGAAAAACTGCTTATAGTATGAAAGGTGCCCATTGCAGAAAGAGCTCAAATTCGAAAAACAAACACATATTCCTGTTCCCCTGCCTCCCCGAAGACCAAAAAACCATGACTTTTGCAGATCTAAAGTTTCGTTGCGGAGATAGCCCATGCTATATCTTGCATTTGTTAGGAAAAACTGCTTATAGTATGAAAAGTGCCCATTGCAGAAAGAGCTCAAATTCGCAAAACAAACACATATTCCTGTTCCCCTGCCTCCCCGAAGACCAAAAAACCATGACTTTTACAGATCTGATGTTTCCTTGCGGAGATAGCCCATGCTATATCTTGCATTTGTTAGGAAAAACTGCTTAGAGCATGAAAAGTGCCCATTGCAGAAAGAGCTCAAATTCGAAAAACAAACACGTATTCATGTTCCACCGGCTTACTGAACACCAAAAAACCATGAGTTTTGCAGATCTGATGTCTCCTTGCGGAGATAGCCCATGTTATATCTTGCATTTGTTAGGAAAAACTGCTTATAGCATGAAAAGTGCCCATTGCAGATAGAGCTCAAATTCGCAAAACAAACACATATTCCTGTTCCCCTGCCTCCCCGAAGATGAAAAAACCATGACTTTTGCAGATCTGAAGTTTCCTTGCGGAGATAGCCCATGCTATATCTTGCATTTGTTAGGAAAAACTGCTTATACCATGAAAAGTGCCCATTGCAGATAGAGCTCAAATTCGCAAAACAAACACATATTCCTGTTCCCCTGCCTCCCCGAAGACCAAAAAACCATGACTTTTGCAGATCTGAAGTTTCGTTGCGGAGATAGCCCATGCTATATCTTGCATTTGTTAGGAAAAACTGCTTATAGTATGAAAAGTGCCCATTGCAGAAAGAGCTCAAATTCGAAAAACAAACACGTATTCATGTTCCCCCGGCTTACTGAACACCAAAAAACCATGAGTTTTGCAGATCTGATGTCTCCTTGCGGAGATAGCCCATGTTATATCTTGCATTTGTTAGGAAAAACTGCTTATAGCATGAAAAGTGCCCATTGCAGATAGAGCTCAAATTCGCAAAACAAACACATATTCCTGTTCCCCTGCCTCCCCGAAGACGAAAAAACCATGACCTTTGCAGATCTGAAGTTTCCTTGCGGAGATAGCCCATGCTATATCTTGCATTTGTTAGGAAAAACTGCTTATAGCATGAAAAGTGCCCATTGCAGATAGAGCTCAAATTCGCAAAACAAACACGTATTCCTGTTCCCCTGCCTCCCCGAAGACAAAAAAACCATGACTTTTGCAGATCTGAAGTTTCCTTGCAGAGATAGCCCATGCTATATCTTGCATTTGTTAGGAAAAACTGCTTATACCATGAAAAGTGCCCATTGCAGATAGAGCTCAAATTCGCAAAACAAACACATATTCCTGTTCCCCTGCCTCCCCGAAGACGAAAAAACCATGACTTTTGCAGATCTGAAGTTTCGTTGCGGAGATAGCCCATGCTATATCTTGCATTTGTTAGGAAAAACTGCTTATAGTATGAAAAGTGCCCATTGCAGAAAGAGCTCAAATTCGAAAAACAAACACATATTCCTGTTCCACTGCCTCCCCGAAGACCAAACAACCATGACTTTTGCAGATCTGAAGTTTCCTTGCGGAGATAGCCCATGCTATATCTTGCATTTGTTAGGAAAAACTGCTTAGAGCATGAAAAGTGCCCATTGCAGAAAGAGCTCAAATTCGAAAAACAAACACGTATTCCTGTTCCCCTGCCTCCCCGAAGACGAAAAAACCATGACTTTTGCAGATCTGAAGTTTCCTTGCGGAGATAGCCCATGCTATATCTTGCATTTGTTAGGAAAAACTGCTTATAGTATGAAAAGTGCCCATTGCAGAAAGAGCTCAAATTCGCAAAACAAACACATATTCCTGTTCCCCTGCCTCCCCGAAGACGAAAAAACCATGACTTTTGCAGATCTGAAGTTTCGTTGCGGAGATAGCCCATGCTATATCTTGCATTTGTTAGGAAAAACTGCTTATAGTATGAAAAGTGCCCATTGCAGAAAGAGCTCAAATTCGAAAAACAAACATGTATTCATGTTCCCCCGGCTCACTGAACACCAAAAAACCATGACTTTTGCAGATCTGATGTCTCCTTGCGGAGATAGCCCATGTTATATCTTGCATTTGTTAGGAAAAACTGCTTATAGCATGAAAAGTGCCCATTGCAGATAGAGCTCAAATTCGCAAAACAAACACATATTCCTGTTCCCCTGCCTCCCCGAAGACGAAAAAACCATGACTTTTGCAGATCTGAAGTTTCCTTGCGGAGATCGCCCATGCTATATCTTGCATTTGTTAGGAAAAACTGCTTAGAGCATGAAAAGTGTCCATTGCAGAAAGAGCTCAAATTCGAAAAACAAACACGTATTCATGTTCCCCCGGCTCACTGAACACCAAAAAACCATGACTTTTGCAGATCTGAAGTTTCGTTGCGGAGATAGCCCATGCTATATCTTGCATTTGTTAGGAAAAACTGCTTATAGTATGAAAAGTGCCCATTGCAGAAAGAGCTCAAATTCGCAAAACAAACACAAATTCCTGTTCCCCTGCCTCCCCAAAGACCAAACAACCATGACTTTTGCAGATCTGAAGTTTCCTTGCGGAGATAGCCCATGCTATATCTTGCATTTGTTAGGAAAAACTGCTTATACCATGAAAAGTGCCCATTGCAAGAAAGAGCTCAAATTCGAAAAACAAACACGGATTCATGTTCCCCCGGCTCACTGAACACCAAAAAACCATGAGTTTTGCAGATCTGATGTCTCCTTGCGGAGATAGCCCATGTTATATCTTGCATTTGTTAGGAAAAACTGCTTATAGCATGAAAAGTGCCCATTGCAGATAGAGCTCAAATTCGCAAAACAAACACATATTCCTGTTCCCCTGCCTCCCCGAAGACGAAAAAACCATGACTTTTGCAGATCTGAAGTTTCCTTGCGGAGATCGCCCATGCTATATCTTGCATTTGTTAGGAAAAACTGCTTAGAGCATGAAAAGTGTCCATTGCAGAAAGAGCTCAAATTCGAAAAACAAACACGTATTCATGTTCCCCCGGCTCACTGAACACCAAAAAACCATGACTTTTGCAGATCTGAAGTTTCGTTGCGGAGATAGCCCATGCTATATCTTGCATTTGTTAGGAAAAACTGCTTATAGTATGAAAAGTGCCCATTGCAGAAAGAGCTCAAATTCGCAAAACAAACACATATTCCTGTTCCCCTGCCTCCCCGAAGACCAAACAACCATGACTTTTGCAGATCTGAAGTTTCCTTGCGGAGATAGCCCATGCTATATCTTGCATTTGTTAGGAAAAACTGCTTAGAGCATGAAAAGTGTCCATTGCAGAAAGAGCTCAAATTCGAAAAACAAACACGTATTCATGTTCCCCCGGCTCACTGAACACCAAAAAACCATGAGTTTTGCAGATCTGATGTCTCCTTGCGGAGATAGCCCATGTTATATCTTGCATTTGTTAGGAAAAACTGCTTATAGCATGAAAAGTGCCCATTGCAGATAGAGCTCAAATTCGCAAAACAAACACATATTCCTGTTCCCCTGCCTCCCCGAAGACGAAAAAACCATGACTTTTGCAGATCTGAAGTTTCCTTGCAGAGATAGCCCATGCTATATCTTGCATTTGTTAGGAAAAACTGCTTATACCATGAAAAGTGCCCATTGCAGATAGAGCTCAAATTCGCAAAACAAACACATATTCCTCTTCCCCTGCCTCCCCGAAGACCAAATGTTCCCCCGGCTCACTGAACACCAAAAAACCATGACTTTTGCAGATGTGAAGTTTCCTTGCGGAGATAGCCCATGCTATATCTTGCATTTGTTAGGAAAAACTGCTTATTGTATGAAAAGTGCCCATTGCAGAAAGAGCTCAAATTCGCAAAACAAACACATATTCCTGTTCCCCTGCCTCCCCGAAGACGAAAAAACCATGACTTTTGCAGATCTGAAGTTTCCTTGCGGAGATAGCCCATGCTATATCTTGCATTTGTTAGGAAAAACTGCTTATAGCATGAAAAGTGCCCATTGCAGATAGAGCTCAAATTCGCAAAACAAACACATATTCCTGTTCCCCTGCCTCCCCGAAGACGAAAAAACCATGACTTTTGCAGATCTGAAGTTTCCTTGCGGAGATAGCCCATGCTATATCTTGCATTTGTTAGGAAAAACTGCTTAGAGCATGAAAAGTGCCCATTGCAGAAAGAGCTCAAATTCGCAAAACAAACACGTATTCATGTTCCCCCGGCTCACTGAACACCAAAAAACCATGACTTTTGCAGATCTGAAGTTTCCTTGCGGAGATAGCCCATGCTATATCTTGCATTTGTTAGGAAAAACTGCTTATAGTATGAAAAGTGCCCATTGCAGATAGAGCTCAAATTCGCAAAACAAACACATATTCCTGTTCCCCTGCCTCCCCGAAGACCAAAAAACCATGACTTTTGCAGATCTGAAGTTTCCTTGCGGAGATAGACCATGCTATATCTTGCATTTGTTAGGAAAAACTGCTTAGAGCATGAAAAGTTCCCATTGCAGAAAGAGCTCAAATTCGAAAAACAAACACGTATTCATGTTCCCCCGGCTCACTGAACACCAAAAAACCATGACTTTTGCAGATCTGAAGTTTCCTTGCGGAGATAGCCCATGCTATATCTTGCATTTGTTAGGAAAAACTGCTTATAGTATGAAAAGTGCCCATTGCAGAAAGAGCTCAAATTCGAAAAACAAACACATATTCCTGTTCCCCTGCCTCCCCGAAGATCAAAAAACCATGACTTTTGCAGATCTGAAGTTTCCTTGCAGAGATAGCCCATGCTATATCTTGCATTTGTTAGGAAAAACTGCTTATAGCATGAAAAGTGCCCATTGCAGATAGAGCTCAAATTCGCAAAACAAACACATATTCCTGTTCCCCTGCCTCCCCGAAGACGAAAAAACCATGACTTTTGCAGATCTGAAGTTTCCTTACGGAGATAGCCCATGCTATATCTTGCATTTGTTAGGAAAAACTGCTTAGAGCATGAAAAGTGCCCATTGCAGAAAGAGCTCAAATTCGAAAAACAAACACGTATTCATGTTCCCCCGGCTCACTGAACACCAAAAAACCATGACTTTTGCAGATCTGAAGTTTCCTTGCGGAGATAGCCCATGCTATATCTTGCATTTGTTAGGAAAAACTGCTTATAGTATGAAAAGTGCCCATTGCAGATAGAGCTCAAATTCGCAAAACAAACACATATTCCTGTTCCCCTGCCTCCCCGAAGACCAAAAAACCATGACTTTTGCAGATCTGAAGTTTCCTTGCGGAGATAGCCCATGCTATATCTTGCATTTGTTAGGAAAAACTACTTAGAGCATGAAAAGTGCCCATTGCAGAAAGAGCTCAAATTCGAAAAACAAACACGTATTCATGTTCCCCCGGCTCACTGAACACCAAAAAACCATGACTTTTGCAGATGTGAAGTTTCCTTGCGGAGATAGCCCATGCTATATCTTGCATTTGTTAGGAAAAACTGCTTAGAGCATGAAAAGTGCCCATTGCAGGAAGAGCTCAAATTCAAAAAACAAACACATATTCATGTTCCCCTGCCTCCCCGAAGACCAAAAAACCATGACTTTTGCAGATGTGAAGTTTCCTTGCGGAGATAGCCCATGCTATATCTTGCATTTGTTAGGAAAAACTACTTAGAGCATGAAAAGTGCCCATTGCAGAAAGAGCTCAAATTCGAAAAACAAACACGTATTCATGTTCCCCCGGCTCACTGAACACCAAAAAACCATGACTTTTGCAGATGTGAAGTTTCCTTGCGGAGATAGCCCATGCTATATCTTGCATTTGTTAGGAAAAACTGCTTAGAGCATGAAAAGTGCCCATTGCAGAAAGAGCTCAAATTCGAAAAACAAACACGTATTCATGTTCCCCCGGCTCACTGAACACCAAAAAACCATGAGTTTTGCAGATCTGAAGTTTCCTTGCGGAGATAGCCCATGCTATATCTTGCATTTGTTAGGAAAAACTGCTTATAGTATGAAAAGTGCCCATTGCAGAAAGAGCTCAAATTCAAAAAACAAACACATATTCATGTTCCCCTGCCTCCCCGAAGACCAAAAAACCATGACTTTTGCAGATCTGAAGTTTCCTTGCGGAGATAGCCCATGCTATATCTTGCATTTGTTAGGAAAAACTGCTTAGAGCATGAAAAGTGCCCATTGCAGATAGAGCTCAAATTCGCAAAACAAACACATATTCCTGTTCCCCTGCCTCCCCGAAGACGAAAAAACCATGACTTTTGCAGATCTGAAGTTTCCTTGCGGAGATAGCCCATGCTATATCTTGCATTTGTTAGGAAAAACTGCTTAGAGCATGAAAAGTGCCCATTGCAGAAAGAGCTCAAATTCGAAAAACAAACACGTATTCATGTTCCCCCGGCTCACTGAACACCAAAAAACCATGACTTTTGCAGATGTGAAGTTTCCTTGCGGAGATAGCCCATGCTATATCTTGCATTTGTTAGGAAAAACTGCTTATAGTATGAAAAGTGCCCATTGCACAAAGAGCTCAAATTCAAAAAACAAACGCATATTCATGTTCCCCTGCCTCCCCGAAGACCAAAAAACCATGACTTTTGCAGATCTGAAGTTTCCTTGCGGAGATAGCCCATGCTATATCTTGCATTTGTTAGGAAAAACTGCTTATAGCATGAAAAGTGCCCATTGCAGATAGAGCTCAAATTCGCAAAACAAACACATATTCCTGTTCCCCTGCCTCCCCAAAGACCATAAAACCATGATTTTTGCAGATGTGAAGTTTCCTTGCGGAGATAGCCCATGCTATATCTTGCATTTGTTAGGAAAAACTGCTTAGAGCATGAAAAGTGCCCATTGCAGAAAGAGCTCAAATTCGCAAAACAAACACGTATTCCTGTTCCCCTGCCTCCCCGAAGACAAAAAAACCATGACTTTTGCAGATCTGAAGTTTCCTTGCGGAGATAGCCCATGCTATATCTTGCATTTGTTAGGAAAAACTGCTTATACCATGAAAAGTGCCCATTGCAGATAGAGCTCAAATTCGCAAAACAAACACATATTCCTGTTCCCCTGCCTCCCCGAAGATGAAAAAACCATGACTTTTGCAGATCTGAAGTTTCGTTGCGGAGATAGCCCATGCTATATCTTGCATTAGTTAGGAAAAACTGCTTATAGTATGAAAAGTGCCCATTGCAGAAAGAGCTCAAATTCGAAAAACAAACACATATTCCTGTTCCCCTGCCTCCCCGAAGACCAAACAACCATGACTTTTGCAGATCTGAAGTTTCCTTGCGGAGATAGCCCATGCTATATGTTGCATTTGTTAGGAAAAACTGCTTAGAGCATGAAAAGTGCCCATTGCAGAAAGAGCTCAAATTCGAAAAACAAACACGTATTCCTGTTCCCCTGCCTCCCCGAAGACGAAAAAACCATGACTTTTGCAGATCTGAAGTTTCCTTGCGGAGATAGCCCATGCTATATCTTGCATTTGTTAGGAAATCTGCTTATACCATGAAAAGTGCCCATTGCAGATAGAGCTCAAATTCGCAAAACAAACACATATTCCTGTTCCCCTGCCTCCCCGAAGACCAAAAAACCATGACTTTTGCAGATCTGAAGTTTCGTTGCGGAGATAGCCCATGCTATATCTTGCATTTGTTAGGAAAAACTGCTTATAGTATGAAAAGTGCCCATTGCAGAAAGAGCTCAAATTCGCAAAACAAACACATATTCCTGTTCCCCTGCCTCCTTGAAGACCAAACAACCATGACTTTTGCAGATCTGAACTTTCCTTGCGGAGATAGCCCATGCTATATCTTGCATTTGTTAGGAAAAACTGCTTATACCATGAAAAGTGCCCATTGCAGAAAGAGCTCAAATTCGAAAAACAAACATGTATTCATGTTCCCCCGGCTCACTGAACACCAAAAAACCATGACTTTTGCAGATCTGATGTCTCCTTGCGGAGATAGCCCATGTTATATCTTGCATTTGTTAGGAAAAACTGCTTATAGCATGAAAAGTGCCCATTGCAGATAGAGCTCAAATTCGCAAAACAAACACGTATTCATGTTCCCCCGGCTCACTGAACACAAAAAAACCATGACTTTTGCAGATCTGAAGTTTAGTTGCGGAGATAGCCCATGCTATATCTTGCATTTGTTAGGAAAAACTGCTTATAGCATGAAAAGTGCCCATTGCAGATAGAGCTCAAATTCGTAAAACAAACACATATTCCTGTTCCCCTACCTCTCCGAAGACGAAAAAACCATGACTTTTGCAGATCTGAAGTTTCCTTGCGGAGATAGCCCATGCTATATCTTGCATTTGTTAGGAAAAACTGCTTATACCATGAAAAGTGCCCATTGCAGATAGAGCTCAAATTCGCAAAACAAACACATATTCCTGTTCCACTGCCTCCCCAAAGACCAAACAACCATGACTTTTGCAGATGTGAAGTTTCCTTGCGGAGATAGCCCATGCTATATCTTGCATTTGTTAGGAAAAACTGCTTATAGTATGAAAAGTGCCCATTGCAGAAAGAGCTCAAATTCGAAAAACAAACACATATTCCTTTTCCCCTGCCTCCCCGAAGACCAAACAACCATGACTTTTGCAGATATGATGTTTCCTTGCGGAGATAGCCCATGCTATATCTTGCATTTGTTAGGAAAAACTGCTTAGAGCATGAAAAGTGCCCATTGCAGAAAGAGCTCAAATTCGAAAAACAAACACGTATTCATGTTCCCCATGCTCACTGAACACCAAAAAACCATGAGTTTTGCAGATCTGATGTCTCCTTGCGGAGATAGCCCATGTTATATCTTGCATTTGTTAGGAAAAACTGCTTATAGCATGAAAAGTGCCCATTGCAGATAGAGCTCAAATTCGCAAAACAAACACATATTCCTGTTCCCCTGCCTCCCCGAAGACGAAAAAACCATGACTTTTGCAGATCTGAAGTTTCCTTGCGGAAATAGCCCATGCTATATCTTGCATTTGTTAGGAAAAACTGCTTATAGTATGAAAGGTGCCCATTGCAGAAAGAGCTCAAATTCGAAAAACAAACACATATTCCTGTTCCCCTGCCTCCCCGAAGACCAAAAAACCATGACTTTTGCAGATCTAAAGTTTCGTTGCGGAGATAGCCCATGCTATATCTTGCATTTGTTAGGAAAAACTGCTTATAGTATGAAAAGTGCCCATTGCAGAAAGAGCTCAAATTCGCAAAACAAACACATATTCCTGTTCCCCTGCCTCCCCGAAGACCAAAAAACCATGACTTTTGCAGATCTGATGTTTCCTTGCGGAGATAGCCCATGCTATATCTTGCATTTGTTAGGAAAAACTGCTTAGAGCATGAAAAGTGCCCATTGCAGAAAGAGCTCAAATTCGAAAAACAAACACGTATTCATGTTCCACCGGCTTACTGAACACCAAAAAACCATGAGTTTTGCAGATCTGATGTCTCCTTGCGGAGATAGCCCATGTTATATCTTGCATTTGTTAGGAAAAACTGCTTATAGCATGAAAAGTGCCCATTGCAGATAGAGCTCAAATTCGCAAAACAAACACATATTCCTGTTCCCCTGCCTCCCCGAAGATGAAAAAACCATGACTTTTGCAGATCTGAAGTTTCCTTGCGGAGATAGCCCATGCTATATCTTGCATTTGTTAGGAAAAACTGCTTATACCATGAAAAGTGCCCATTGCAGATAGAGCTCAAATTCGCAAAACAAACACATATTCCTGTTCCCCTGCCTCCCCGAAGACCAAAAAACCATGACTTTTGCAGATCTGAAGTTTCGTTGCGGAGATAGCCCATGCTATATCTTGCATTTGTTAGGAAAAACTGCTTATAGTATGAAAAGTGCCCATTGCAGAAAGAGCTCAAATTCGAAAAACAAACACGTATTCATGTTCCCCCGGCTTACTGAACACCAAAAAACCATGAGTTTTGCAGATCTGATGTCTCCTTGCGGAGATAGCCCATGTTATATCTTGCATTTGTTAGGAAAAACTGCTTATAGCATGAAAAGTGCCCATTGCAGATAGAGCTCAAATTCGCAAAACAAACACATATTCCTGTTCCCCTGCCTCCCCGAAGACGAAAAAACCATGACCTTTGCAGATCTGAAGTTTCCTTGCGGAGATAGCCCATGCTATATCTTGCATTTGTTAGGAAAAACTGCTTATAGCATGAAAAGTGCCCATTGCAGATAGAGCTCAAATTCGCAAAACAAACACGTATTCCTGTTCCCCTGCCTCCCCGAAGACAAAAAAACCATGACTTTTGCAGATCTGAAGTTTCCTTGCAGAGATAGCCCATGCTATATCTTGCATTTGTTAGGAAAAACTGCTTATACCATGAAAAGTGCCCATTGCAGATAGAGCTCAAATTCGCAAAACAAACACATATTCCTGTTCCCCTGCCTCCCCGAAGACGAAAAAACCATGACTTTTGCAGATCTGAAGTTTCGTTGCGGAGATAGCCCATGCTATATCTTGCATTTGTTAGGAAAAACTGCTTATAGTATGAAAAGTGCCCATTGCAGAAAGAGCTCAAATTCGAAAAACAAACACATATTCCTGTTCCACTGCCTCCCCGAAGACCAAACAACCATGACTTTTGCAGATCTGAAGTTTCCTTGCGGAGATAGCCCATGCTATATCTTGCATTTGTTAGGAAAAACTGCTTAGAGCATGAAAAGTGCCCATTGCAGAAAGAGCTCAAATTCGAAAAACAAACACGTATTCCTGTTCCCCTGCCTCCCCGAAGACGAAAAAACCATGACTTTTGCAGATCTGAAGTTTCCTTGCGGAGATAGCCCATGCTATATCTTGCATTTGTTAGGAAAAACTGCTTATAGTATGAAAAGTGCCCATTGCAGAAAGAGCTCAAATTCGCAAAACAAACACATATTCCTGTTCCCCTGCCTCCCCGAAGACGAAAAAACCATGACTTTTGCAGATCTGAAGTTTCGTTGCGGAGATAGCCCATGCTATATCTTGCATTTGTTAGGAAAAACTGCTTATAGTATGAAAAGTGCCCATTGCAGAAAGAGCTCAAATTCGAAAAACAAACATGTATTCATGTTCCCCCGGCTCACTGAACACCAAAAAACCATGACTTTTGCAGATCTGATGTCTCCTTGCGGAGATAGCCCATGTTATATCTTGCATTTGTTAGGAAAAACTGCTTATAGCATGAAAAGTGCCCATTGCAGATAGAGCTCAAATTCGCAAAACAAACACATATTCCTGTTCCCCTGCCTCCCCGAAGACGAAAAAACCATGACTTTTGCAGATCTGAAGTTTCCTTGCGGAGATCGCCCATGCTATATCTTGCATTTGTTAGGAAAAACTGCTTAGAGCATGAAAAGTGTCCATTGCAGAAAGAGCTCAAATTCGAAAAACAAACACGTATTCATGTTCCCCCGGCTCACTGAACACCAAAAAACCATGACTTTTGCAGATCTGAAGTTTCGTTGCGGAGATAGCCCATGCTATATCTTGCATTTGTTAGGAAAAACTGCTTATAGTATGAAAAGTGCCCATTGCAGAAAGAGCTCAAATTCGCAAAACAAACACAAATTCCTGTTCCCCTGCCTCCCCAAAGACCAAACAACCATGACTTTTGCAGATCTGAAGTTTCCTTGCGGAGATAGCCCATGCTATATCTTGCATTTGTTAGGAAAAACTGCTTATACCATGAAAAGTGCCCATTGCAAGAAAGAGCTCAAATTCGAAAAACAAACACGGATTCATGTTCCCCCGGCTCACTGAACACCAAAAAACCATGAGTTTTGCAGATCTGATGTCTCCTTGCGGAGATAGCCCATGTTATATCTTGCATTTGTTAGGAAAAACTGCTTATAGCATGAAAAGTGCCCATTGCAGATAGAGCTCAAATTCGCAAAACAAACACATATTCCTGTTCCCCTGCCTCCCCGAAGACGAAAAAACCATGACTTTTGCAGATCTGAAGTTTCCTTGCGGAGATCGCCCATGCTATATCTTGCATTTGTTAGGAAAAACTGCTTAGAGCATGAAAAGTGTCCATTGCAGAAAGAGCTCAAATTCGAAAAACAAACACGTATTCATGTTCCCCCGGCTCACTGAACACCAAAAAACCATGACTTTTGCAGATCTGAAGTTTCGTTGCGGAGATAGCCCATGCTATATCTTGCATTTGTTAGGAAAAACTGCTTATAGTATGAAAAGTGCCCATTGCAGAAAGAGCTCAAATTCGCAAAACAAACACATATTCCTGTTCCCCTGCCTCCCCGAAGACCAAACAACCATGACTTTTGCAGATCTGAAGTTTCCTTGCGGAGATAGCCCATGCTATATCTTGCATTTGTTAGGAAAAACTGCTTAGAGCATGAAAAGTGTCCATTGCAGAAAGAGCTCAAATTCGAAAAACAAACACGTATTCATGTTCCCCCGGCTCACTGAACACCAAAAAACCATGAGTTTTGCAGATCTGATGTCTCCTTGCGGAGATAGCCCATGTTATATCTTGCATTTGTTAGGAAAAACTGCTTATAGCATGAAAAGTGCCCATTGCAGATAGAGCTCAAATTCGCAAAACAAACACATATTCCTGTTCCCCTGCCTCCCCGAAGACGAAAAAACCATGACTTTTGCAGATCTGAAGTTTCCTTGCAGAGATAGCCCATGCTATATCTTGCATTTGTTAGGAAAAACTGCTTATACCATGAAAAGTGCCCATTGCAGATAGAGCTCAAATTCGCAAAACAAACACATATTCCTCTTCCCCTGCCTCCCCGAAGACCAAATGTTCCCCCGGCTCACTGAACACCAAAAAACCATGACTTTTGCAGATGTGAAGTTTCCTTGCGGAGATAGCCCATGCTATATCTTGCATTTGTTAGGAAAAACTGCTTATTGTATGAAAAGTGCCCATTGCAGAAAGAGCTCAAATTCGCAAAACAAACACATATTCCTGTTCCCCTGCCTCCCCGAAGACGAAAAAACCATGACTTTTGCAGATCTGAAGTTTCCTTGCGGAGATAGCCCATGCTATATCTTGCATTTGTTAGGAAAAACTGCTTATAGCATGAAAAGTGCCCATTGCAGATAGAGCTCAAATTCGCAAAACAAACACATATTCCTGTTCCCCTGCCTCCCCGAAGACGAAAAAACCATGACTTTTGCAGATCTGAAGTTTCCTTGCGGAGATAGCCCATGCTATATCTTGCATTTGTTAGGAAAAACTGCTTAGAGCATGAAAAGTGCCCATTGCAGAAAGAGCTCAAATTCGCAAAACAAACACGTATTCATGTTCCCCCGGCTCACTGAACACCAAAAAACCATGACTTTTGCAGATCTGAAGTTTCCTTGCGGAGATAGCCCATGCTATATCTTGCATTTGTTAGGAAAAACTGCTTATAGTATGAAAAGTGCCCATTGCAGATAGAGCTCAAATTCGCAAAACAAACACATATTCCTGTTCCCCTGCCTCCCCGAAGACCAAAAAACCATGACTTTTGCAGATCTGAAGTTTCCTTGCGGAGATAGACCATGCTATATCTTGCATTTGTTAGGAAAAACTGCTTAGAGCATGAAAAGTTCCCATTGCAGAAAGAGCTCAAATTCGAAAAACAAACACGTATTCATGTTCCCCCGGCTCACTGAACACCAAAAAACCATGACTTTTGCAGATCTGAAGTTTCCTTGCGGAGATAGCCCATGCTATATCTTGCATTTGTTAGGAAAAACTGCTTATAGTATGAAAAGTGCCCATTGCAGAAAGAGCTCAAATTCGAAAAACAAACACATATTCCTGTTCCCCTGCCTCCCCGAAGATCAAAAAACCATGACTTTTGCAGATCTGAAGTTTCCTTGCAGAGATAGCCCATGCTATATCTTGCATTTGTTAGGAAAAACTGCTTATAGCATGAAAAGTGCCCATTGCAGATAGAGCTCAAATTCGCAAAACAAACACATATTCCTGTTCCCCTGCCTCCCCGAAGACGAAAAAACCATGACTTTTGCAGATCTGAAGTTTCCTTACGGAGATAGCCCATGCTATATCTTGCATTTGTTAGGAAAAACTGCTTAGAGCATGAAAAGTGCCCATTGCAGAAAGAGCTCAAATTCGAAAAACAAACACGTATTCATGTTCCCCCGGCTCACTGAACACCAAAAAACCATGACTTTTGCAGATCTGAAGTTTCCTTGCGGAGATAGCCCATGCTATATCTTGCATTTGTTAGGAAAAACTGCTTATAGTATGAAAAGTGCCCATTGCAGATAGAGCTCAAATTCGCAAAACAAACACATATTCCTGTTCCCCTGCCTCCCCGAAGACCAAAAAACCATGACTTTTGCAGATCTGAAGTTTCCTTGCGGAGATAGCCCATGCTATATCTTGCATTTGTTAGGAAAAACTACTTAGAGCATGAAAAGTGCCCATTGCAGAAAGAGCTCAAATTCGAAAAACAAACACGTATTCATGTTCCCCCGGCTCACTGAACACCAAAAAACCATGACTTTTGCAGATGTGAAGTTTCCTTGCGGAGATAGCCCATGCTATATCTTGCATTTGTTAGGAAAAACTGCTTAGAGCATGAAAAGTGCCCATTGCAGGAAGAGCTCAAATTCAAAAAACAAACACATATTCATGTTCCCCTGCCTCCCCGAAGACCAAAAAACCATGACTTTTGCAGATGTGAAGTTTCCTTGCGGAGATAGCCCATGCTATATCTTGCATTTGTTAGGAAAAACTACTTAGAGCATGAAAAGTGCCCATTGCAGAAAGAGCTCAAATTCGAAAAACAAACACGTATTCATGTTCCCCCGGCTCACTGAACACCAAAAAACCATGACTTTTGCAGATGTGAAGTTTCCTTGCGGAGATAGCCCATGCTATATCTTGCATTTGTTAGGAAAAACTGCTTAGAGCATGAAAAGTGCCCATTGCAGAAAGAGCTCAAATTCGAAAAACAAACACGTATTCATGTTCCCCCGGCTCACTGAACACCAAAAAACCATGAGTTTTGCAGATCTGAAGTTTCCTTGCGGAGATAGCCCATGCTATATCTTGCATTTGTTAGGAAAAACTGCTTATAGTATGAAAAGTGCCCATTGCAGAAAGAGCTCAAATTCAAAAAACAAACACATATTCATGTTCCCCTGCCTCCCCGAAGACCAAAAAACCATGACTTTTGCAGATCTGAAGTTTCCTTGCGGAGATAGACCATGCTATATCTTGCATTTGTTAGGAAAAACTGCTTAGAGCATGAAAAGTGCCCATTGCAGATAGAGCTCAAATTCGCAAAACAAACACATATTCCTGTTCCCCTGCCTCCCCGAAGACGAAAAAACCATGACTTTTGCAGATCTGAAGTTTCCTTGCGGAGATAGCCCATGCTATATCTTGCATTTGTTAGGAAAAACTGCTTAGAGCATGAAAAGTGCCCATTGCAGAAAGAGCTCAAATTCGAAAAACAAACACGTATTCATGTTCCCCCGGCTCACTGAACACCAAAAAACCATGACTTTTGCAGATGTGAAGTTTCCTTGCGGAGATAGCCCATGCTATATCTTGCATTTGTTAGGAAAAACTGCTTATAGTATGAAAAGTGCCCATTGCACAAAGAGCTCAAATTCAAAAAACAAACGCATATTCATGTTCCCCTGCCTCCCCGAAGACCAAAAAACCATGACTTTTGCAGATCTGAAGTTTCCTTGCGGAGATAGCCCATGCTATATCTTGCATTTGTTAGGAAAAACTGCTTATAGCATGAAAAGTGCCCATTGCAGATAGAGCTCAAATTCGCAAAACAAACACATATTCCTGTTCCCCTGCCTCCCCAAAGACCATAAAACCATGATTTTTGCAGATGTGAAGTTTCCTTGCGGAGATAGCCCATGCTATATCTTGCATTTGTTAGGAAAAACTGCTTAGAGCATGAAAAGTGCCCATTGCAGAAAGAGCTCAAATTCGAAAAACAAACACGTATTCATGTTCCCCCGGCTCACTGAACACCAAAAAACCATGACTTTTGCAGATGTGAAGTTTCCTTGCGGTGATAGCCCATGTTATATCTTGCATTTGTTAGGAAAAACTGCTTATACTATGAAAAGTGCCCATTGCAGAAAGAGCTCAAATTCAAAAAACAAACACATATTCCTGTTCCCCTGCCTCCCCGAAGATCAGAAAACCATGACTTTTGCAGATGTGAAGTTTCCTTGCGGAGATAGCCCATGCTATATCTTGCATTTGTTAGGAAAAACTGCTTAGAGCATGAAAAGTGCCCATTGCAGAAAGAGCTCAAATTCAAAAAACAAACACATATTCATGTTCCCCTGTCTCCCCGAAGACCAAAAAACCATGACTTTTGCAGATCTGAAGTTTCCTTGCGGAGATAGCCCATGATATATCTTGCATTTGTTAGGAAAAACTGCTAAGAGTATGAAAAGTGCCCATTGCAGAAAGAGCTCAAATTCAAAAAACAAACACATATTCATGTTCCCCTGTCTCCCCGAATACCAAAAAACCATGACTTTTGCAGATGTGAAGTTTCCTTGCGGAGATAGCCCATGCTATATCTTGCATTTGTTAGGAAAAACTGCTTAGAGCATGAAAAGTGCCCATTGCAGATAGAGCTCAAATTCGCAAAACAAACACATATTCCTGTTCCCCTGCCTCCCCGAAGACGAAAAAACCATGACTTTTGCAGATGTGTAGTTTCCTTGCGGAGATAGCCCATGTTATATCTTGCATTTGTTAGGAAAAACTGCTTAGAGCATGAAAAGTGCCCATTGCAGAAAGAGCTCAAATTCGAAAAACAAACACGTATTCATGTTCCCCCGGCTCACTGAACACCAAAAAACCATGAGTTTTGCAGATCTGAAGTTTCCTTGCGGAGATAGCCCATGCTATATCTTGCATTTGTTAGGAAAAACTGCTTATTGTATGAAAAGTGCCCATTGCAGAAAGAGCTCAAATTCGCAAAACAAACACATATTCATGTTCCCCTGCCTCCCCGAAGACCAAAAAACCATGACTTTTGCAGATCTGAAGTTTCCTTGCGGAGACAGACCATGCTATATCTTGCATTTGTTAGGAAAAACTGCTTATTGCATGAAAAGTGCCCATTGCAGATAGAGCTCAAATTCGCAAAACAAACACATATTCCTGTTCCCCTGCCTCCCCGAAGACGAAAAAACCATGACTTTTGCAGATCTGTAGTTTCCTTGCGGAGATAGCCCATGCTATATCTTGCATTTGTTAGGAAAAACTGCTTAGAGCATGAAAAGTGCCCATTGCAGAAAGAGCTCAAATTCGAAAAACAAACACGTATTCATGTTCCCCCGGCTCACTGAACACCAAAAAACCATGAGTTTTGCAGATCTGAAGTTTCCTTGCGGAGATAGCCCATGATATATCTTGCATTTGTTAGGAAAAACTGCTTATAGTATGGAAAGTGCCCATTGCACAAAGAGCTCAAATTCAAAAAACAAACACATATTCATGTTCCCCTGTCTCCCCGAAGACCAAAAAACCATGACTTTTGCAGATCTGAAGTTTCCTTGCAGAGATAGCCCATGCTATATCTTGCATTTGTTAGGAAAAACTGCTTAGAGCATGAAAAGTGCCCATTGCAGATAGAGCTCAAATTCGAAAAACAAACACATATTCCTGTTCCCCTGCCTCCCCGAAGACCAAAAAACCATGACTTTTGCAGATGTGAAGTTTCCTTGCGGAGATAGCCCATGCTATATCTTGCATTTGTTAGGAAAAACTGCTTAGAGCATGAAAAGTGCCCATTGCAGAAAGAGCTCATATTCGAAAAACAAACACGTATTCATGTTCCCCCGGCTCACTGAACACCAAAAAACCATGACTTTTGCAGATGTGAAGTTTCCTTGCGGAGATAGCCCATGCTATATCTTGCATTTGTTAGGAAAAACTGCTTATAGTATGAAAAGTGCCCATTGCACAAAGAGCTCAAATTCAAAAAACAAACGCATATTCATGTTCCCCTGCCTCCCCGAAGACCAAAAAACCATGACTTTTGCAGATCTGAAGTTTCCTTGCGGAGATAGCCCATGCTATATCTTGCATTTGTTAGGAAAAACTGCTTATAGCATGAAAAGTGCCCATTGCAGATAGAGCTCAAATTCGCAAAACAAACACATATTCCAGTTCCCCTGCCTCCCCGAAGACGAAAAAACCATGACTTTTGCAGATCTGAAGTTTCCTTGCGGAGATAGCCCATGCTATATCTTGCATTTGTTAGGAAAAACTGCTTATAGCATGAAAAGTGCCCATTGCAGGAAGAGCTCAAATTCAAAAAACAAACACATATTCATGTTCCCCTGCCTCCCCGAAGACCAAAAAACCATGACTTTTGCAGATGTGAAGTTTCCTTGCGGAGATAGCCCATGCTATATCTTGCATTTGTTAGGAAAAACTGCTTATAGTATGAAAAGTGCCCATTGCACAAAGAGCTCAAATTCAAAAAACAAACGCATATTCATGTTCCCCTGCCTCCCCGAAGACCAAAAAACCATGACTTTTGCAGATCTGAAGTTTCCTTGCGGAGATAGCCCATGCTATATCTTGCATTTGTTAGGAAAAACTGCTTATAGCATGAAAAGTGCCCATTGCAGATAGAGCTCAAATTCGCAAAACAAACACATATTCCTGTTCCCCTGCCTCCCCAAAGACCATAAAACCATGATTTTTGCAGATGTGAAGTTTCCTTGCGGAGATAGCCCATGCTATATCTTGCATTTGTTAGGAAAAACTGCTTAGAGCATGAAAAGTGCCCATTGCAGAAAGAGCTCAAATTCGAAAAACAAACACGTATTCATGTTCCCCCGGCTCACTGAACACCAAAAAACCATGACTTTTGCAGATGTGAAGTTTCCTTGCGGTGATAGCCCATGTTATATCTTGCATTTGTTAGGAAAAACTGCTTATACTATGAAAAGTGCCCATTGCAGAAAGAGCTCAAATTCAAAAAACAAACACATATTCCTGTTCCCCTGCCTCCCCGAAGATCAGAAAACCATGACTTTTGCAGATGTGAAGTTTCCTTGCGGAGATAGCCCATGCTATATCTTGCATTTGTTAGGAAAAACTGCTTAGAGCATGAAAAGTGCCCATTGCAGAAAGAGCTCAAATTCAAAAAACAAACACATATTCATGTTCCCCTGTCTCCCCGAAGACCAAAAAACCATGACTTTTGCAGATCTGAAGTTTCCTTGCGGAGATAGCCCATGATATATCTTGCATTTGTTAGGAAAAACTGCTAAGAGTATGAAAAGTGCCCATTGCAGAAAGAGCTCAAATTCAAAAAACAAACACATATTCATGTTCCCCTGTCTCCCCGAATACCAAAAAACCATGACTTTTGCAGATGTGAAGTTTCCTTGCGGAGATAGCCCATGCTATATCTTGCATTTGTTAGGAAAAACTGCTTAGAGCATGAAAAGTGCCCATTGCAGATAGAGCTCAAATTCGCAAAACAAACACATATTCCTGTTCCCCTGCCTCCCCGAAGACGAAAAAACCATGACTTTTGCAGATGTGTAGTTTCCTTGCGGAGATAGCCCATGTTATATCTTGCATTTGTTAGGAAAAACTGCTTAGAGCATGAAAAGTGCCCATTGCAGAAAGAGCTCAAATTCGAAAAACAAACACGTATTCATGTTCCCCCGGCTCACTGAACACCAAAAAACCATGAGTTTTGCAGATCTGAAGTTTCCTTGCGGAGATAGCCCATGCTATATCTTGCATTTGTTAGGAAAAACTGCTTATTGTATGAAAAGTGCCCATTGCAGAAAGAGCTCAAATTCGCAAAACAAACACATATTCATGTTCCCCTGCCTCCCCGAAGACCAAAAAACCATGACTTTTGCAGATCTGAAGTTTCCTTGCGGAGACAGACCATGCTATATCTTGCATTTGTTAGGAAAAACTGCTTATTGCATGAAAAGTGCCCATTGCAGATAGAGCTCAAATTCGCAAAACAAACACATATTCCTGTTCCCCTGCCTCCCCGAAGACGAAAAAACCATGACTTTTGCAGATCTGTAGTTTCCTTGCGGAGATAGCCCATGCTATATCTTGCATTTGTTAGGAAAAACTGCTTAGAGCATGAAAAGTGTCCATTGCAGAAAGAGCTCAAATTCGAAAAACAAACACGTATTCATGTTCCCCCGGCTCACTGAACACCAAAAAACCATGAGTTTTGCAGATCTGAAGTTTCCTTGCGGAGATAGCCCATGATATATCTTGCATTTGTTAGGAAAAACTGCTTATAGTATGGAAAGTGCCCATTGCACAAAGAGCTCAAATTCAAAAAACAAACACATATTCATGTTCCCCTGTCTCCCCGAAGACCAAAAAACCATGACTTTTGCAGATCTGAAGTTTCCTTGCAGAGATAGCCCATGCTATATCTTGCATTTGTTAGGAAAAACTGCTTAGAGCATGAAAAGTGCCCATTGCAGATAGAGCTCAAATTCGAAAAACAAACACATATTCCTGTTCCCCTGCCTCCCCGAAGACCAAAAAACCATGACTTTTGCAGATGTGAAGTTTCCTTGCGGAGATAGCCCATGCTATATCTTGCATTTGTTAGGAAAAACTGCTTAGAGCATGAAAAGTGCCCATTGCAGAAAGAGCTCATATTCGAAAAACAAACACGTATTCATGTTCCCCCGGCTCACTGAACACCAAAAAACCATGACTTTTGCAGATGTGAAGTTTCCTTGCGGAGATAGCCCATGCTATATCTTGCATTTGTTAGGAAAAACTGCTTATAGTATGAAAAGTGCCCATTGCACAAAGAGCTCAAATTCAAAAAACAAACGCATATTCATGTTCCCCTGCCTCCCCGAAGACCAAAAAACCATGACTTTTGCAGATCTGAAGTTTCCTTGCGGAGATAGCCCATGCTATATCTTGCATTTGTTAGGAAAAACTGCTTATAGCATGAAAAGTGCCCATTGCAGATAGAGCTCAAATTCGCAAAACAAACACATATTCCAGTTCCCCTGCCTCCCCGAAGACGAAAAAACCATGACTTTTGCAGATCTGAAGTTTCCTTGCGGAGATAGCCCATGCTATATCTTGCATTTGTTAGGAAAAACTGCTTATAGCATGAAAAGTGCCCATTGCAGGAAGAGCTCAAATTCAAAAAACAAACACATATTCATGTTCCCCTGCCTCCCCGAAGACCAAAAAACCATGACTTTTGCAGATGTGAAGTTTCCTTGCGGAGATAGCCCATGCTATATCTTGCATTTGTTAGGAAAAACTACTTAGAGCATGAAAAGTGCCCATTGCAGAAAGAGCTCAAATTCGAAAAACAAACACGTATTCATGTTCCCCCGGCTCACTGAACACCAAAAAACCATGACTTTTGCAGATGTGAAGTTTCCTTGCGGAGATAGCCCATGCTATATCTTGCATTTGTTAGGAAAAACTGCTTAGAGCATGAAAAGTGCCCATTGCAGAAAGAGCTCAAATTCGAAAAACAAACACGTATTCATGTTCCCCCGGCTCACTGAACACCAAAAAACCATGAGTTTTCCAGATCTGAAGTTTCATGGCGGAGATAGCCCATGCTATATCTTGCATTTGTTAGGAAAAACTGCTTATAGTATGAAAAGTGCCCATTGCAGAAAGAGCTCAAATTCAAAAAACAAACACATATTCATGTTCCCCTGCCTCCCCGAAGACCAAAAAACCATGACTTTTGCAGATCTGAAGTTTCCTTGCGGAGATAGACCATGCTATATCTTGCATTTGTTAGGAAAAACTGCTTAGAGCATGAAAAGTGCCCATTGCAGATAGAGCTCAAATTCGCAAAACAAACACATATTCCTGTTCCCCTGCCTCCCCGAAGACGAAAAAACCATGACTTTTGCAGATCTGAAGTTTCCTTGCGGAGATAGCCCATGCTATATCTTGCATTTGTTAGGAAAAACTGCTTAGAGCATGAAAAGTGCCCATTGCAGAAAGAGCTCAAATTCGAAAAACAAACACGTATTCATGTTCCCCCGGCTCACTGAACACCAAAAAACCATGACTTTTGCAGATGTGAAGTTTCCTTGCGGAGATAGCCCATGCTATATCTTGCATTTGTTAGAAAAAACTGCTTATAGTATGAAAAGTGCCCATTGCACAAAGAGCTCAAATTCAAAAAACAAACGCATATTCATGTTCCCCTGCCTCCCCGAAGACCAAAAAACCATGACTTTTGCAGATCTGAAGTTTCCTTGCGGAGATAGCCCATGCTATATCTTGCATTTGTTAGGAAAAACTGCTTATAGCATGAAAAGTGCCCATTGCAGATAGAGCTCAAATTCGCAAAACAAACACATATTCCTTTTCCCCTGCCTCCCCGAAGACGAAAAAACCATGAGTTTTGCAGATCTGAAGTTTCCTTGCGGAGATAGCCCATGCTATATCTTGCATTTGTTAGGAAAAACTGCTTATAGCATGAAAAGTGCCCATTGCAGAAAGAGCTCAAATTCAAAAAACAAACACATATTCATGTTCCCCTGCCTCCCCGAAGACCATAAAACCATGATTTTTGCAGATGTGAAGTTTCCTTGCGGAGATAGCCCATGCTATATCTTGCATTTGTTAGGAAAAACTGCTTAGAGCATGAAAAGTGCCCATTGCAGAAAGAGCTCAAATTCGAAAAACAAACACGTATTCATGTTCCCCCGGCTCACTGAACACCAAAAAACCATGACTTTTGCAGATGTGAAGTTTCCTTGCGGTGATAGCCCATGTTATATCTTGCATTTGTTAGGAAAAACTGCTTATACTATGAAAAGTGCCCATTGCAGAAAGAGCTCAAATTCGAAAAACAAACACATATTCCTGTTCCCCTGCCTCCCCGAAGATCAGAAAACCATGACTTTTGCAGATGTGAAGTTTCCTTGCGGAGATAGCCCATGCTATATCTTGCATTTGTTAGGAAAAACTGCTTAGAGCATGAAAAGTGCCCATTGCAGAAAGAGCTCAAATTCGAAAAACAAACATGTATTCATGTTCCCCTGGCTCACTGAACACCAAAAAACCATGAGTTTTGCAGATCTGAAGTTTCCTTGCGGAGATAGCCCATGCTATATCTTGCATTTGTTAGGAAAAACTGCTTAGAGCATGAAAAGTGCCCATTGCAGAAAGAGCTCAAATTCAAAAAACAAACACATATTCATGTTCCCCTGTCTCCCCGAAGACCAAAAAACCATGACTTTTGCAGATCTGAAGTTTCCTTGCGGAGATAGCCCATGATATATCTTGCATTTGTTAGGAAAAACTGCTAAGAGTATGAAAAGTGCCCATTGCACAAAGAGCTCAAATTCAAAAAACAAACGCATATTCCTGTTCCCCTGCCTCCCCGAAGACCAAAAAACCATGACTTTTGCAGATGTGAAGTTTCCTTGCGGAGATAGCCCATGCTATATCTTGCATTTGTTAGGAAAAACTGCTTAGAGCATGAAAAGTGCCCATTGCAGAAAGAGCTCAAATTCGAAAAACAAACACGTATTCATGTTCCCCCGGCTCACTGAACACCAAAAAACCATGAGTTTTGCAGATCTGAAGTTTCCTTGCGGAGATAGCCCATGCTATATCTTGCATTTGTTAGGAAAAACTGCTTAGAGCATGAAAAGTGCCCATTGCAGAAAGAGCTCAAATTCAAAAAGCAAACACATATTCATGTTCCCCTGTCTCCCCGAATACCAAAAAACCATGACTTTTGCAGATGTGAAGTTTCCTTGCGGAGATAGCCCATGCTATATCTTGCATTTGTTAGGAAAAACTGCTTAGAGCATGAAAAGTGCCCATTGCAGATAGAGCTCAAATTCGCAAAACAAACACATATTCCTGTTCCCCTGCCTCCCCGAAGACCAAAAAACCATGACTTTTGCAGATGTGAAGTTTCCTTGCGGAGATAGCCCATGCTATATCTTGCATTTGTTAGGAAAAACTGCTTAGAGCATGAAAAGTGCCCATTGCAGAAAGAGCTCAAATTCGAAAAACAAACACGTATTCATGTTCCCCCGGCTCACTGAACACCAAAAAACCATGACTTTTGCAGATGTGAAGTTTCCTTGCGGTGATAGCCCATGTTATATCTTGCATTTGTTAGGAAAAACTGCTTATACTATGAAAAGTGCCCATTGCAGAAAGAGCTCAAATTCGAAAAACAAACACATATTCCTGTTCCCCTGCCTCCCCGAAGATCAGAAAACCATGACTTTTGCAGATGTGAAGTTTCCTTGCGGAGATAGCCCATGCTATATCTTGCATTTGTTAGGAAAAACTGCTTAGAGCATGAAAAGTGCCCATTGCAGAAAGAGCTCAAATTCGAAAAACAAACATGTATTCATGTTCCCCTGGCTCACTGAACACCAAAAAACCATGAGTTTTGCAGATCTGAAGTTTCCTTGCGGAGATAGCCCATGCTATATCTTGCATTTGTTAGGAAAAACTGCTTAGAGCATGAAAAGTGCCCATTGCAGAAAGAGCTCAAATTCAAAAAACAAACACATATTCATGTTCCCCTGTCTCCCCGAAGACCAAAAAACCATGACTTTTGCAGATCTGAAGTTTCCTTGCGGAGATAGCCCATGATATATCTTGCATTTGTTAGGAAAAACTGCTAAGAGTATGAAAAGTGCCCATTGCACAAAGAGCTCAAATTCAAAAAACAAATGCATATTCCTGTTCCCCTGCCTCCCCGAAGACCAAAAAACCATGACTTTTGCAGATGTGAAGTTTCCTTGCGGAGATAGCCCATGCTATATCTTGCATTTGTTAGGAAAAACTGCTTAGAGCATGAAAAGTGCCCATTGCAGAAAGAGCTCAAATTCGAAAAACAAACACGTATTCATGTTCCCCCGGCTCACTGAACACCAAAAAACCATGAGTTTTGCAGATCTGAAGTTTCCTTGCGGAGATAGCCCATGCTATATCTTGCATTTGTTAGGAAAAACTGCTTAGAGCATGAAAAGTGCCCATTGCAGAAAGAGCTCAAATTCAAAAAACAAACACATATTCATGTTCCCCTGTCTCCCCGAATACCAAAAAACCATGACTTTTGCAGATGTGAAGTTTCCTTGCGGAGATAGCCCATGCTATATCTTGCATTTGTTAGGAAAAACTGCTTAGAGCATGAAAAGTGCCCATTGCAGATAGAGCTCAAATTCGCAAAACAAACACATATTCCTGTTCCCCTGCCTCCCCGAAGACGAAAAAACCATGACTTTTGCAGATGTGTAGTTTCCTTGCGGAGATAGCCCATGCTATATCTTGCATTTGTTAGGAAAAACTGCTTAGAGCATGAAAAGTGCCCATTGCAGAAAGAGCTCAAATTCAAAAAACAAACACATATTCATGTTCCCCTGTCTCCCCGAATACCAAAAAACCATGACTTTTGCAGATGTGAAGTTTCCTTGCGGAGATAGCCCATGCTATATCTTGCATTTGTTAGGAAAAACTGCTTAGAGCATGAAAAGTGCCCATTGCAGATAGAGCTCAAATTCGAAAAACAAACACATATTCCTGTTCCCCTGCCTCCCCGAAGACGAAAAAACCATGACTTTTGCAGATGTGTAGTTTCCTTGCGGAGATAGCCCATGTTATATCTTGCATTTGTTAGGAAAAACTGCTTAGAGCATGAAAAGTGCCCATTGCAGATAGAGCTCAAATTCGAAAAACAAACACAGATTCCTGTTCCCCTGCCTCCCCGAAGACCAAAAAACCATGACTTTTGCAGATGTGAAGTTTCCTTGCGGAGATAGCCCATGCTATATCTTGCATTTGTTAGGAAAAACTGCTTAGAGCATGAAAAGTGCCCATTGCAGAAAGAGCTCAAATTCGAAAAACAAACACGTATTCCTGTTCCCCTGCCTCCCCGAAGACCAAAAAACCATGACTTTTGCAGATCTGAAGTTTCCTTGCGGAGATAGCCCATGCTATATCTTGCATTTGTTAGGAAAAACTGCTTAGAGCATGAAAAGTGCCCATTGCACAAAGTGCTCAAATTCAAAAAACAAACACGTATTCATGTTCCCCCGGCTCACTGAACACCAAAAAACCATGAGTTTTGCAGATCTGAAGTTTCCTTGCGGAGATAGCCCATGCTATATCTTGCATTTGTTAGGAAAAACTGCTTAGAGCATGAAAAGTGCCCATTGCAGAAAGAGCTCAAATTCAAAAAACAAACACATATTCATGTTCCCCTGTCTCCCCGAATACCAAAAAACCATGACTTTTGCAGATGTGAAGTTTCCTTGCGGAGATAGCCCATGCTATATCTTGCATTTGTTAGGAAAAACTGCTTAGAGCATGAAAAGTGCCCATTGCAGAAAGAGCTCAAATTCGAAAAACAAACACGTATTCATGTTCCCCCGGCTCACTGAACACCAAAAAACCATGAGTTTTGCAGATCTGAAGTTTCCTTGCGGAGATAGCCCATGCTATATCTTGCATTTGTTAGGAAAAACTGCTTAGAGCATGAAAAGTGCCCATTGCAGAAAGAGCTCAAATTCAAAAAACAAACACATATTCATGTTCCCCTGTCTCCCCGAATACCAAAAAACCATGACTTTTGCAGATGTGAAGTTTCCTTGCGGAGATAGCCCATGCTATATCTTGCATTTGTTAGGAAAAACTGCTTAGAGCATGAAAAGTGCCCATTGCAGATAGAGCTCAAATTCGCAAAACAAACACATATTCCTGTTCCCCTGCCTCCCCGAAGACGAAAAAACCATGACTTTTGCAGATGTGTAGTTTCCTTGCGGAGATAGCCCATGCTATATCTTGCATTTGTTAGGAAAAACTGCTTAGAGCATGAAAAGTGCCCATTGCAGAAAGAGCTCAAATTCAAAAAACAAACACATATTCATGTTCCCCTGTCTCCCCGAATACCAAAAAACCATGACTTTTGCAGATGTGAAGTTTCCTTGCGGAGATAGCCCATGCTATATCTTGCATTTGTTAGGAAAAACTGCTTAGAGCATGAAAAGTGCCCATTGCAGATAGAGCTCAAATTCGCAAAACAAACACATATTCCTGTTCCCCTGCCTCCCCGAAGACGAAAAAACCATGACTTTTGCAGATGTGTAGTTTCCTTGCGGAGATAGCCCATGTTATATCTTGCATTTGTTAGGAAAAACTGCTTAGAGCATGAAAAGTGCCCATTGCAGATAGAGCTCAAATTCGAAAAACAAACACATATTCCTGTTCCCCTGACTCCCCGAAGACCAAAAAACCATGACTTTTGCAGATGTGAAGTTTCCTTGCGGAGATAGCCCATGCTATATCTTGCATTTGTTAGGAAAAACTGCTTAGAGCATGAAAAGTGCCCATTGCAGAAAGAGCTCAAATTCGAAAAACAAACACGTATTCCTGTTCCCCTGCCTCCCCGAAGACCAAAAAACCATGACTTTTGCAGATCTGAAGTTTCCTTGCGGAGATAGCCCATGCTATATCTTGCATTTGTTAGGAAAAACTGCTTAGAGCATGAAAAGTGCCCATTGCACAAAGAGCTCAAATTCAAAAAACAAACGCATATTCATGTTCCCCTACCTCCCCGAAGACCAAAAAACCATGAGTTTTGCAGATCTGAAGTTTCCTTGCGGAGATAGCCCATGCTATATCTTGCATTTGTTAGGAAAAACTGCTTAGAGCATGAAAAGTGCCCATTGCAGAAAGAGCTCAAATTCGAAAAACAAACACGTATTCATGTTCCCCCGGCTCACTGAACACCAAAAAACCATGAGTTTTGCAGATCTGAAGTTTCCTTGCGGAGATAGCCCATGCAATATCTTGCATTTGTTAGGAAAAACTGCTTATAGTATGAAAAGTGCCCATTGCAGAAAGAGCTCAAATTCGCAAAACAAACACATATTCATGTTCCCCTGCCTCCCCGAAGACCAAAAAACCATGACTTTTGCAGATCTGAAGTTTCCTTGCGGAGATAGCCCATGCTATATCTTGCATTTGTTAGGAAAAACTGCTTATAGCATGAAAAGTGCCCATTGCAGATAGAGCTCAAATTCGCAAAACAAACACATATTCCTGTTCCCCTGCCTCCCCGAAGACGAAAAAACCATGACTTTTGCAGATCTGTAGTTTCCTTGCGGAGATAGCCCATGCTATATCTTGCATTTGTTAGGAAAAACTGCTTATAGTATGAAAAGTGCCCATTGCACAAAGAGCTCAAATTCGAAAAACAAACACATATTCCTGTTCCCCTGCCTCCCCGAAGACCAAAAAACCATGACTTTTGCAGATGTGAAGTTTCCTTGCGGAGATAGCCCATGCTATATCTTGCATTTGTTAGGAAAAACTGCTTAGAGCATGAAAAGTGCCCATTGCAGAAAGAGCTCAAATTCGAAAAACAAACACGTATTCCTGTTCCCCTGCCTCCCCGAAGACCAAAAAACCATGACTTTTGCAGATCTGAAGTTTCCTTGCAGAGATAGCCCATGCTATATTTTGCATTTGTTAGGAAAAACTGCTTAGAGCATGAAAAGTGCCCATTGCAGAAAGAGCTCAAATTCGAAAAACAAACACGTATTCCTGTTCCCCTGCCTCCCCGAAGACCAAAAAACCATGACTTTTGCAGATCTGAAGTTTCCTTGCAGAGATAGCCCATGCTATATCTTGCATTTGTTAGGAAAAACTGCTTAGAGCATGAAAAGTGCCCATTGTAGAAAGAGCTCAAATTCGAAAAACAAACACATATTCCTGTTCCCCTGCCTCCCTGAAGATCAAAAAACCATGACTTTTGCAGATGTGAAGTTTCCTTGCGGAGATAGCCCATGCTATATCTTGCATTTGTTAGGAAAAACTGCTTAGAGCATGAAAAGTGCCCATTGCAGAAAGAGCTCAAATTCGAAAAACAAACACGTATTCATGTTCCCCCGGTTCACTGAACACCAAAAAACCATGAGTTTTGCAGATCTGAAGTTTCCTTGCGGAGATAGCCCCATGATATATCTTGCATTTGTTAGGAAAAACTGCTTATAGTATGAAAAGTGCCCATTGCACAAAGAGCTCAAATTCAAAAAAACAAACGCATATTCATGTTCCCCTGCCTCCCCGAAGACCAAAAAACCATGACTTTTGCAGATCTGAAGTTTCCTTGCGGAGATAGCCCATGCTATATCTTGCATTTGTTAGGAAAAACTGCTTATAGCATGAAAAGTGCCCATTGCAGATAGAGCTCAAATTCGCAAAACAAACACATATTCATGTTCCCCCGGTTCACTGAACACCAAAAAACCATGAGTTTTGCTGATGTGAAGTTTCCTTGCTTAGATAGCCCATGCTATATCTTGCATTTGTTAGGAAAAACTGCTTATAGTATGAAAAGTTCCCATTGCACAAAGAGCTCAAATTCAAAAAACAAACACATATTCATGTTCCCCCGGCTCACTGAACACCAAAAAACCATGACTTTTGCAGATCTGAAGTTTCCTTGCGGTGATAGCCCATGTTATATCTTGCATTTGTTAGGAAAAACTGCTTATAGTATGAAAAGTGCCCATTGCAGAAAGAGCTCAAATTCGAAAAATAAACACATATTCCTGTTCCCCTGCCTCCCCGAAGATCAAAAAACCATGACTTTTGCAGATGTGAAGTTTCCTTGCGGAGATAGCCCATGCTATATCTTGCATTTGTTAGGAAAAACTGCTTAGAGCATGAAAAGTGCCCATTGCAGAAAGAGCTCAAATTCGAAAAACAAACACGTATTCATGTTCCCCCGGCTCACTGAACACCAAAAAACCATGAGTTTTGCAGATCTGAAGTTTCCTTGCGGAGATAGCCCATGCTATATCTTGCATTTGTTAGGAAAAACTGCTTATAGTAAGAAAAGTTCCCATTGCAGATAGAGCTCAAATTCAAAAAACAAACACATATTCATGTTCCCCTGTCTCCCCGAAGACCAAAAAACCATGAGTTTTGCAGATCTGAAGTTTCCTTGCGGAGATAGCCCATGCTATATCTTGCATTTGTTAGGAAAAACTGCTTATAGTATGAAAAGTGCCCATTGCACAAAGAGCTCAAATTCAAAAAACAAACACATATTCATATTCCCCTGCCTCCCCGAAGACGAAAAAACCATGACTTTTGCAGATCTGAAGTTTCCTTGCGGAGATAGCCCATGCTATATCTTGCATTTGTTAGAAAAAACTGCTTAGAGCATGAAAAGGGCCCATTGCAGAAAGAGCTCAAATTCGAAAAACAAACACGTATTCATGTTCCCCCGGCTCACTGAACACCAAAAAACCATGAGTTTTGCAGATCTGAAGTTTCCTTGCGGAGATAGCCCATGCTATATCTTGCATTTGTTAGGAAAAACTGCTTAGAGCATGAAAAGTGCCCATTGCAGAAAGAGCTCAAATTCGCAAAACAAACACATATTCCTGTTCCCCTGCCTCCCCGAAGACGAAAAAACCATGACTTTTGCAGATCTGAAGTTTCCTTGCGGAGATAGCCCATGCTATATCTTGCAGTTGTTAGGAAAAACTGCTTAAGCATGAAAAGTGCCCATTGCAGAAAGAGCTCAAATTCAAAAAACAAACACGTATTCATGTTCCCCCGGTTCACTGAACACCAAAAAACGATGAGTTTTGCAGATCTGAAGTTTCCTTGCGGAGATAGCCCATGCTATATCTTGCATTTGTTAGGAAAAACTGCTTATAGTATGAAAAGTGCCCATTGCAGAAAGAGCTCAAATTCAAAAAACAAACACATATTCCTGTTCCCCTGCCTCCCCGAAGAGGAAAAAACCATGACTTTTGGAGATCTGAAGTTTCCTTGCGGAGATAGCCCATGCTATATCTTGCATTTGTTAGGAAAAACTGCTTATAGCATGAAAAGTGCCCATTGCAGAAAGAGCTCAAATTCAAAAAACAAACACATATTCATGTTCCCCTGCCTCCCCGAAGACCAAAAAACCATGACTTTTGCAGATGTGAAGTTTCCTTGCGGAGATAGCCCATGCTATATCTTGCATTTGTTAGGAAAAACTGCTTAGAGCATGAAAAGTGCCCATTGCAGAAAGAGCTCAAATTCGAAAAACAAACACGTATTCATGTTCCCCCGGCTCACTGAACACCAAAAAACCATGACTTTTGCAGATGTGAAGTTTCCTTGCGGAGATAGCCCATGCTATATCTTGCATTTGTTAGGAAAAACTGCTTACAGTATGAAAAGTGCCCATTGCACAAAGAGCTCAAATTCAAAAAACAAACACATATTCCTGTTCCCCTGCCTCCCCGAAGACGAAAAAACCATGACTTTTGCAGATCTGAAGTTTCCTTGCGGAGATAGCCCATGCTATATCTTGCATTTGTTAGGAAAAACTGCTTATAGTATGAAAAGTGCCCATTGCAGAAAGAGCTCAAATTCGAAAAACAAACACATATTCCTGTTCCCCTGCCTCCCCGAAGACCAAACAACCATGACTTTTGCAGATCTGAAGTTTCCTTGCTGCACCTTGCTGCACCACGCACCACGCAAAAACGGGGCAGGGTTGTTGAGTGGCATGCAGGCACTAGCCCCGCCCCATTTGCAGCGCATGCGTGCTCCTGGCCCCGTGCATTGCATGCAGGCATGTAAAATGCTTCCCCCTCCCTTTTCTTCCAGTCCACCAATCAACAATGGTTGGTGGGACCTCTCTTCTACCACCTTTACTTGAGCTTGCTAGTCGACCGCTTCGCCTCCTTTGTGCTGGGCAGGGCTCCTGCTCCAGGCAGCAGTGGCGGCCTGATGGACCTGCTGCTGGCGGCGGTGGAGCGCTTGCCAACAGAGAGGGCTGTGAGTGCCGCCTCTGGCACGTGTGACATAGGTTCACCACCACTGGCCTATTCTGTACCTCTGCATTCTCATTAGAGGCTCAGAAGATGACTCTGACCTAGGGGAAGGGTAAACTGTTTATTTCATTTTGCTCATTAATTCATGCTCCTTTTACACAATCTCTCACATGCCATTGATGCCAGCCCCCCCCCCCCCAAATCCTGGCTCTATCCAGTCCAGGCTTTTCTTGGGCATAACCCTCTTGAGTCAGGTTATTCCACGGCCGGAGCTTTCTTTCCCCCAAGAAGAGGTGGCTTTTGCCAAGGACGGGCAGTGGGAGAGGCTCACCTGACAGAGCAGGGAGAGAGGCATGTGCACTCTAAAGCTAAAGGTAGGTTCCCCTGCACATGCATGCTAGTCGTTTCCGACTCTAGGGGCCGGTGCTCATCTCTGTTTCAAAGCCGAAGAGCCAGCGCTTGTCCGAGGATGTCTCCGTGGTCATGTGGCCGGCATGACTAGATGCCAAAGGCACACAGAACGCTGTTACCTTCCCACCGGAGTGGTCCCTATTTTTCTACTTGCATTTTTATGTGCTTTCGAACTGCTAGGTTGGCAGAAGCTGGGACGAGTAACGCGCTCACTCTGTTACGCAGCACTCAGGATTCGACCCACCAAACTGCCGACCTTCAGATTGACAAGCTCATCGTCCTAACCCACTGAGCCACCACGTCCCTTATGAGCACTCTAGACCTGCCCTTTTAGGGAGAAGCGCCTGCAGAGGTACGGCCATGTTCTGCGGGTAGCAATTCATACGGTAGCCTACCTGATCTCCCACTTTAATATTGACGGGAGGCTGAAGTAAAGATGGCCAGGTGCAATAAATGTGGACGTGAAAAATGCCCAGGTGGACTCAGGTGCTGCATTTGACCGCAGAAGATTGGTTCTTGTGGATCCGAAAACCAGACCCTGCACCTCTGGGAAACATGCTAGGATGCTGATGATGCTGACCCTAGATGTGGCCTGCTGCGGGCATACTTGTGGGGACAAGCAGCCTCCTGGCCCCTCTGATCTTGTCCCATTGGCCCAGGAGAGCCCAGCTCAACTCTCTCACGGGGGCTGTGGTGAAAGGAGTGTTTGTCGTGCTTCAGTGAGATAAGTTGTTCCAGATGTTTCCAATTCTTTGGCTAGTCCACACATCTGTTTCTGCTTGGATCAAGAAATGCTTGACCGGCAGGAAAAGTGTTTATTTGGGAAACATTTATGACCTCTCTAATCCCCGCAATAAATCCATTATTGCTAATGGACAGGTGGGTCACTGTAAGGTCAGCTGACGTTGGCCCTGGAGAGACCAGGAAGCCAGCAGGCCTCTCCTGGCCTCTGCCTTCTCCGCTCCCTCGGCAGCACCAGTGATACCAGTATGTCTCCTTCCTGCCCCACGGACCACACCACCAAAGAGGGATGCTCTGGATGAGCAGGGAAGTCCGGCCTTAAAGGGAGGATCCCTCCATGAAAAGTTTCTGCTTTGGAAGCCGCAGAATTTGTCCTGAGAATAGAGAAAGGAAACGTGAAAGATCAGCTGGAGGAATGGAACCATCACTTCAGGAATCTCCAGCTCCTTATATGAGGTCAGACTGAGTGATGCAGGCAGTGGAGAGCTGATGGACATACTTGCAAGACCCAAGGGGCTCCCAAGAACAGCCTGTCCAGCCAGAATCCTGGTCAGCCATGCTGAGGTAGAGAGGGTGACCCTGGATGTGACTGTTACCGCCCACTTGACCCCTTCCTGCAGGCCAGCAGAAGATGCCACTTGGGGACCCCAACCTCTTGGGGTCTGGACAGTTCCCTTCTCTGCAGCAAGCCAGTACTTCTTGCAGCTGCTGCTGTGCTTCCAATTAGCTCACATCTGTTATAGCTTTGCTCCCCCCCTGCACCCCCAGCAGAGATCTGCACCAGATTTCATGAGGCAATAACTTGAATCACGAAACCTGAAAAGAATCTAAACAAAAGAAGCCACTGCAGTTAACCTCAGCCCTCAAGGAGCTGGAGCACCCGGGGTGTCCTCCCAAGATCTGCCGTCATGGAGTCTGGCTTGGGGGACTGAAGGAAATTCTGCCTTCTGGGGACATCAAACCCAAACCCAGAACTGCTCCAGAGTCACAGGAACCAAATGACTCGGCACCACGTGCCCCAAGGCCCTCTCCCCGCCCATCTGCCACAGGTGATGCAACCAAATTGGCTGCAGGCCTGAAGGACAGCCTGTCTGAAGCTCTGCTTTGCATTACGTGGCTTTTAAAGTTCCCAGGATTCTTAGTTTCGATTTGTATTTTTTTTGTCTGAACTGTTCATTTTATTCCTCAATAGTGCCAAGACCACAATTTTTTTTCAATCAAGTGAGAAATTTTTAATTCATTAAAAACGTTAAGCAGAACCAGAAGAGTCACTTTCACGTTGTGGATTTAGCAAACTGCTGACTGGAAAATAGGAAGCTTTAACTTTTGCTCCGTGTTCTGCCAGATGTCAGAAAGACGAGGCTGCCTCCTGTCCCTGCTCCGTCTCCTGCGTGAACTGGAGACGGGCCAAAGTTATCTCCCCTTTTCCCACGATGGACCTCACACCTGGGGATTGGCCGTCCCACGTCGGGCAGGCAGACTACGGGGTGGGATCTTGCTTGGGGATACTTTATCGCTTTGCGCAAGAAATCTCAGCTCCTGTCTATCATGCCTGCTATCAACTACTCTTAATAAAAGTTTCCCTGTCGGCCATTGTCCAACTTTAAGGCACGGTGCTCATCTCCATTTCTTGGGCGAGGAAGCCAGTGTTTTTCCGAAGACATTTCTGTGGTCATTTGGCCAGCAAGACTATATTTTGAAGAGGTGCAGGGAACACTGTTGCCTTCCCTCCAAAGTGGAACCTTAATCTGCTTGCCTGTGCAGGCTGGGTGGGCAGGATCTGAGGCAAAGAACGGGAGCTCACCCCGTTGTGTGGCGCTTGGGTCTCAAAGCCGGGCTGCCAGCTCTCCAGCTGACAAGCTCAGCATCGTTAACGGCTAAGCCAGGGGTAGACAACTTTGCTCTTTTATGACTGGTGGACTTCAACTGCTAAGCTTGTAAGCCGCCCTGAGTCTTCGGAGAAGGGCGGGATATAAATGGAATAAAAATAAAAATAAATAAATAAATAAACTCCCAGAATTCCTGAGGCAGCCGTGCTGAGGGGAAAGGGAGAGGTTTCCAAGCTGAGCCGTGCTGGCTCAGGAATTCTGGGAGTTGAAGTCCACCAGTCATAAAAGAGCCAAGGTTGCCTACCCCTGGGCCGCTAAGCCATATACAAAATACATAAAAATATATATTTTATATCTATAAATATATATCAAATGCAAACATATATTCTAAGAACTAGGTAGACTCTCATGTTGGTGAAGGTACAATTTTGATTAACTTTAATGAGCTGGCCACCTCTTAAACTTCCCGCTCCCAAAAATTATACCCGAGTTTTTGTTATTAATTGGCTACGTTTTCCCCCCATGTTGTGTCCCTGACTCTTTTCAGGCTGCCGTCAGCGCTTGGAGGTCTCCTCCCTACGGACCAATGGGAAGCTCTCCATTTTGGGAGACACACATGGTGTCTTTCAAGGGCCTGGATGGAGGCGCTGCTGCTGCTGCTGCTCTTACACAGGCTACCTGGGCGGGCTTGATCCCAAGCCAATGGGGGAGCATTCGTGCTTCTCTCTGCTAGGAGATCCCATCGCATTTCATGGTCCTTTTGATTTAGCTTGGCACAACACGTCTAACCTCTGAAAAACTGGTACTGATTTTATTTTCTCCTTCCAGCAGATACCTCAGAGTTGACCTCCAGGAAAGGAGATAAATTACTCTCTGGTGTGAGTTAGTCTGTTCCCCAGAATTTATGGACCTCATAAGATGAATCTCTCACTTGATTATCAAAATCTAAGCTTGGGTCAATAAAGCAAACAAAGCTATTTCATACCATTTTGTTCTGGGGCTATATTTTTAAGAATGACATTCCAGCTATGTACTCCTTTTGTAAGTAGTTTAAAAAATTACAGAACTAGGACCCAAACGTATCAGCACCTATTACTGTAGTGGTTTTAGTAACTTCATTGCTTAATAGTCTTGATTGCAGAGTAATTATTCTATAATTCTCAGAACTTTCCTAAAACTGTATTCCTTATTTATTTTTTTTACATGACATTTGACATGGTTTATTTGTTTTGTTTGTTCTGTACAATTGTGCACTGCTCTGGTCACTGACCAAAATAAAGATTTGATGCTGATCTGCCATTGCCACCTCCATCAGCAAACCACATCCCTATTTTAATATTTTCTTTAATAGATATTTTATTGGTTTTTAACTATAACAATCTCCAGTGCCTGGTGTACAGCATGTTGTCTTGGTTTATATTTTAACAACAACAAAAAAGGACAGTAATAATTAATTCACAGTCAATAATGATTAAATTTGATAATTCCATAATTAATATATTAATTAATAATACATTTCTTTGATCTTCCCTTCTCCTATTTGTATTTTCCTTCTTCAACCTTAGCCAAAATATAATTCTTAATATTTTCAACGTATAAATGATTAGCTGTAGGCACATTTTAATATTTTAACAATCACACTATATGTGCCCGCAACCTTACCCTATTTCAACATTCTCCTATCATTTCTGATTTTCTTTTCATCAGGGTTTTTTTTGGGGGGGGGACATAAAGCTTCATTTCAGTGCCACTCCTTGATACATCGGTTTCATTCCCTTATAAATCTCCCACTTCGTTTTCATCCTAAGTTATTTAGGATGAATTTATCTTATATAATTGCATCCATGCTGTTGAAGTCCAAATGGATTGGTGTTGGGTTTGTTTAGATTTTTTTTAATCCTGGTTTTATGATTTTTAGAAATAACTCAAGGCTGTGAAGACAACTAAGGCTCCTTCCTCTTCCTGCTTTCTTCACAGCAACATTCCTGGGGATGCAGAAGGGGAAGAAACCCAGGCAAGCTCAGGTGGGGAGGGGGCAGGCCTGGGAGACCTGCCGAGGCAGGAGCAGGAAGGGTCTCCTGAGGGTCTTCAGGATAGTCCCAGCCCTTCCCCGACCCACTTCTCACCCTGCAGCTTCTCTCCAGTGGCCAATGCCAGCTGGGTCAGCAGACGTTGGGAAATGTGGTAGCCACAAGTTGGCAGAGACCAGTTCTTGGGCACATTTTTGTCTCCACGCAACCAACCTTTGAGCCTTGGGGAGCATTTCAAAGTAAAGCATTCCCCATAAGATGCCTGTGATCTGAAAATGGCCAATTTAGAAGGCAGACCGGCATTGATTTAGCAATTCGCTACAGAGCTTGGCGTGTGGTTGAAAGCACTAAAATAAATTGTGGCAAAGTCGTTTTCCCAAACACCAGATTGTGTGGTTTACATTATTTGTCAAAGTTAAGTAGGTTAACTTTGGCAGGTTTGTATCCTTCAAGCGCAACCCGGCAGGGTGCTGAGCTGAGCCGGCCGGGCAATTGCAGGGCCTTTGGGGTGTCTGCTCTTTGCACAGACACCCCAAAGGTGGGGTGAACCGAAGATCAGGTCAGCTCTGTGGCCCTTTCCTACATCTTGAGGGTTTCAGGGGCCCCTGTGCCTGAGCCATCCCCTTCGACTTGCATTTTGCCCGGATGGGCTGCTTTGTTTCTCTGCGTTGGCTGCCCAGAGTGACCCAGCTTTCCTGATCACAATCCCGGAAACGTTGACTGCTCTGCATTTCCCCTTCCCAGTGTATCTCTAGGGATCTATTTCCCTACCTCAACACAGGCTCTTTGGCTCTTCAGAGATCAAAGAGAAACGCATGAAGAAGTGTGGGAGGACTGGTTTGGGTTCTTTGCTCCCCGAAAAGAGGGACACCCATCTTTATCCTGGAATGGCTGCTGGTCTCCTCTGAGATAGGAGGATTTCTGGGCTTGGAGCCAGAAGAAATTGAAAGCAAGAGAGACCTTGAAGAGCCCGCCAAATGGACCGGTTACCAAAACATGGTGCCACCTGTGGATTGGCTGGGATTTAAACGAACACTGGAACTCTGGGGGGAGGAGTATTGAATATTGCTTTTAATAGACTGCTTTTGAGAGTTTTCTTCCAGACCTCGCCTTGATTCCCGGCTATCACTAGCCCCTAACAAAAGTTCCTTTGGACACAATGCTTGTTTCAAGAGTTCTGCTTTCTTGGGAGGCTTAGCTGAGGTAGGTCCTTACGCTATCCTAACTCTTTGTTGCAAGCAGCGCAGGCCTAGATCCACCAGCCGTTTCTCAAAGGATTCCCTTTCCAGACTGTTTCCTGTCTCGGCCCTGTTTGAATGGTGGTGCCAGAACTGCCCAAGGATGCACCTGGCCAAGGCAGAGAAGGGGACAATCCCTTCCCACTGTCCAGACTCCATGTGGCTCTTGGTGCACCCCACACGGCGCTTCCTTCCCACCACTGCACCACCTGCCAGCCCAGGCTCAGCTTTGTGAGTCTGCGGAGGGAGCAGCTGCTCCCACACTTCCCGAAGCACTGTGGGAGGATCCAATCCAAAATTGTGCCCATATTTAACAGAGAGGAAAACAAAGGCACACCTGATAAATAATCCCCCCCCCAAAGGAGAGTGAAGCATCATCATGGGATGCTCATCCAGTCTGTCATCTTGTTTTTGTCAACGTCCACCACAGTTTTGTGCACAGGAATTTCAGCATAGGCAGCCTAAGAGGTTGCACTAGAAGACTTGTGGCTGCATGGTTGTATGACTTGCTCTCGGCATTCGATATTAAAGACCTCTTGAAGATAGGCCTTCTCATGTTTCCCCCGATCTGTTCCTAACACAATGTTATTTGTCAAAACATCTCCAGGATTTTATAAACGAGTCTTAAATTTATTTCCTTAGGCTCAGATTACAATCTGTGCCATAACTACTCACCAGCACAGGGAGGCTGGACCTATTCGACCGGCCTGTCCCAGACAACTGAGGGAGCCAAGATGGTTCCATAAGAGGCTTGGGGTTAGCTCCAGAAGCTGCGTGGTTTGACTGAAGCCCTGGAGGCCACCTTGAATGGGAGGGTGGTTGTGACTTTGGATCAAATTGCACCCGAGTGGCCTTTCCACAGCCCTGCATTCCCAAAATCTTGTGGTTTTGCGGAGGAGCTGAAGCAGATGAAGAGATGCCTAGAGCACGGATGGAGAATGACAAAAAGTGAATCTCACCAAACATGAACTGGAGCCCCTATTAAGGCCCACCTTGTGATGGCAAGGATGGCAAAACGTAATTATTTCTCTGGATGAATTGCATCCACAGATAGCATCCAGGGGCCGTCTTTGGAGTGATCTTGGAGGGAATAACTCTGGAGCGTATTTACAGGGTCATTGTGAAGAATATGCTGAGCACCTGGCCGGATACGGTTGCTTGTATTTGCTGCATATTGGACGGTGGCCTTGACGACGGGCCAGTGGAGACTAGGGGGGCTAACTGGGTCATTATCCAGGAGGGGTTTGTCCCTGTTGATCCTGAGGAAGTGGACACAATTCTTAAAGCTGCTAGCTTGGCCTCTTCTGTAGTAGATCCGTAGGCTTTCTGGCTGCTGAAGGCCGCTCAGGAGAGGAGATGTGACTGGGCTTAGACAGTGGTTCAGGCTTCCTTGAGGAAAGGGATGGTTCCACCAGCCCTTCAGGGGCAGCGATGTGCTCTCCAGGGGCCATCGCCCAATTCACCAATCTGGATAGTTGTGGTCCAGCCCCCACCTTCCCTAAAAAGGTGGCACCCCAAAGCTTCAGAGGACTCTGGAGGAAACGGATCACCTGGCCCCTTCTCAGTCAGGGTCCAGGCCAGGTGATGGGACAGAGGTCTCAGAGATGAGTTCTGGTGGGAGAGAGAGAGACTGGGGACAGTGCGGCCCTCCTCTCTCTCCTCGATCTCTCAGCAGGGTTTGGTACCACCCATCATGCCGTCCTTCTGGCCCGGCTTTGGGACCTGGGCTGGGTGATCCTGTGCTGCTTCTCCCCCTTCCTCCAGGGCTGATTCCAACCAGTGCTGATTGGGAGAGAAGGGTCCGTCCATGGCCCCTACTAAGGAACGATTCGGTTTCACCAATATGCCGAGGACCATACCCAGCCGGGGATGAAGTGCCAGCACAGAGGAAAACCCAGCCTGGCAATGGCTGCCGTGCCTGTCCCAGCTGCCAGCTGAGCTGAGATTGCAACCTCTGGAACAGCCGCCAAGCCAACTCTTCGGAAAGCCCGGCTGGCCCAGAGGAGCAGATATCTGGAGTCTGCTCATGGGGAACAGAAATTGGAAGCCGTTGACAACACATGAAACTGTTGAAACTGAAGCAGAAGAAACATCTGGGCGCCCCGAAAAACAATACCCGCCCCCTCCCCTTCCTTCCTCCATCTTGCTGCATTTCGCAAGTCCAGCTTCCCAGGAGAGGAAATTAAAGCTGCTCCTCTGAAATCTGACATTGGAAGGGAAAATGCTGGGGTTGGTTAGAAGAGATCTTTGTTTTAAACTTTCCAAGTCTTGATGTGTATGTGTATATGAAGCAGGAAAAAAAATAGCTGTTTGCGTGTGAATGTAGTCAGGGAGAAAACAGATTCTATGCAAGAGCAGACTGTGACTTTTGTTGTGTTTGGGGAGATTGGCCAGGCCATGACTTGAGAACCAGTTTGATGCCATGCTTAAGGCACAAAGCTAGAAACCTGTGGCCCCCAGTTCTAATCCTGCCTAAGGCATGAAGCCAGCTGGGCACCTTAGGCCAGTTACTCCTCTCAGCCTAGGAAGGAGGCGGTGGGGGCAAAGCACTTCTGAAAACGCTTTAAGGAAGATTGCAGGGGCCCGTTCAGGTAGCTGCCAGGCATCGAGACTGACTAGAAGGTACAAGAAAGAAGAAGAAAGGAGAGCGGGAGAGAGAAGACAAGACAAGAAGGTCCTAGACTAAAATACAGATCAGCCATCGGGTGAGAGTGGGATCTGCTCATTCCATGACTTTGAGGGAAGGTGACAACTTGACGACACAAATCACCTCAGATATTTGGCCTGGGCACAATATTCCAGGCTCTCCTCTTCTTTGCTAAGTTTCCATCTGTTACTTCTTGTTCCATTCCAGACAAATGGTTGTCCAATCTCTTCTTGAAAACCTCCAGGGATGGAGCACCCGCAACTTCTGGAGGCAAGTCGCTCCATTGATTAATTGTTCTCATTGTCACAAAATTTCTCTTTAGTTCTAGGTTGGATCTCTCCATAATTATCTTCCATCTGTTACTTATTGTCTTGCCCTAAAGTGTTTTGGAGAATATGTTAACCCCCTCTCAGATATCGGAAGACTGCTATCATGTCTCCCCTAGTCCTTTTTGTTCGACCAATAGACATAGCCAGTTCCTGCAACGCTTCATCATAGGTTTTAGCCTCCAGACCCTAATTGTCTTTGTTACTCTTCTCTGCACTCTTTCTGGAGTCTCAACATCTTTTTTGTATCCTGGTGACCAGAACTGGATGCAGAATTCCAAGTGTGGTCTTATCAATCCAGTATATAGCAGTATTAATACTTCATGTGATTCCTCTGCTGATGCGGTCTAGGATAGTTTTGGCTTTTTTGGCAGCTGTGTCACACTGCTGGCTCATGTTTAAGTGGTTTCCCACTAGGAAGCCAAGGTCCCTCTCACAGCTACTGCTGTTGAACCATTATGGTTTATCTGCATATAGAAGGAAACTGACTCACAAAAAGATAACTGGTTAGAACTTGTCTAGATAGCTTTGAGTTGTACATGATCAGAGCTGGAGGTGGAATTGCACACCAAGGGAAGATGGTGGTTGCCAGACCCTCCTAGATCTGTTCTGGGCCCACTTCCAGGGTTGATGGTCAATTCCCAGACCACCTTGGCAGAAATCACCCTTACCAGAGTTCCCAGTCGTGTAGCCTGGAGACCACCAATCCTTTTCCTTCCTGATTTTAACATCCAACCCTTTCGCTAATAAGGATGACAGGGCCTCCTAGGGCTGGTGGTATATCTTCACTGCTCAGGACATGGAAGCATTTTCCTAATGAAACCAGTCTAGCGAGGATCTTTCCGTCTGTTTTCCTCCTCCCTTGGCGATTTCTTGAATTTAGTCTGGCTCTAGGCAGAAGTCTGCACGCTCCACTCCAGATTTTGCAACAGTCGCAGTCTTTGGCAGAATATTGTCTTAGGAGGTGGTATGAGTGGGTGGGATTCCCCCCTGCCAGAGTTTGCACCAGATGCTCTAGAACTAGATGCTTTGCAAAGCAGGATGCTTTCCTTCGGAGGAATAAGGAGAGTGGGGCCACAAGAGGCACCTGGGTGGAGGTTGCTGTGCCTAAGAAAATGACTCAGATGTAACCATGTTCTTTTCTCTTTTGCTCAGCACACTGAGCAAGGCGTGAGTCAATGGAATCCAAATGAGCGTGAACAGCCTTCACAAGGGGTAACTCAGCATATTGCACATAGGACCGTGAAACTGTACGAAACCTGGGTTTGGAAGAAGGAAAGAAGAAGAAAACTTGAGCTTGGTAATGTCATGGTAGAGTGGATAATTACGATGATGGTTGAATTTGGAATCTATCCAGAGAGCAGAAAGTTTCTTTAACAGCAATAACCAACTGACAGCTCAGAGGTAAGGATTCTGCCATGTGGGCTTGTTTGGCAAACAAACAGTTGCAAAGAGGATTGTTGATCTGGGCAGCGTGCTAGAACTCCCTGAGACAGGAATGCTCTGCTTCCCATTGATGACAATCCGGGATAGCCCTGGCGAGGGCTGCCTATATTAATGCACAGAGGGGGGTGGGATTTGCGGCCTGCTTTGGGCTGAGTGCCAGGGTCAGAAATCATTGTAATGTTCCCGGATGCAGCTTTTTAAGGAAAGCTCTGGGTATTTCCCATGGAACTAGGTGATGGTGCTACTTTTTTTGACTTCTGTTGTATAGTTCCGTCTGACCAGTCCTTCCCTTCTTTAGCAGGCAATCTTATGTCTGTAATCTAATCTTTCCCAAGGCAATGGAACAATGGATGCTTGGATTCTATTCTGCATCTAATTACATTCTATGCATTAATTTCCAAAGCCTGGGCTAGCAGTCTAGAATATCTTCGGTATTTTCCCAAATGGAAGAGTTAAGGTTTCGGTCCTTTGCTGGAGACAGTAAGCCCTTGAACAGTAGACAAGCCTACAAGAGATTGTCATTGTGTAGAAAAAGTCCTCATCAGTATCTGGAGATAAAGTGTGGCTTTGAGAGCACATCAGATGGAAGGTAGAAGTCAGGTTGGTCATGCTTATTCAGTCCAACACACCTTTTGTTTCTTTCTCACTCTAATTATACTTCAGACCATGCTTGACCCACCGCATTGATTCACAGTGACCACCAGTTCAGCTGTGATCCATTGTGATCCCCCAGGGCAGGGGTAGGCAACCTTGGCTCTTTCATGACTGGTGGACTTCAACTCCCAGAATTCCTGAGCCAGCCATGCTGAGGGGAAAGGGAGAGGTTTCCAAGCTGAGCCGTGCTGGCTCAAGAATTCTGGGAGTTGAAGTCCACCAGTCATAAAAGAGCCAAGGTGGCCTACCCCCGCCCCAGGGGGACAGTGTTGATTCTAAGCAAGGGAAGCTTAGTGTGAGCAGCCAGTCCTCCCAAATCTGGAACAACAGAGTTGGAAGGGACCTTGGAGGCCTTCTAGACCAACCCTCTGCTCAAGCGGGAGACCTTATACCATTTTGGAGAAATGGCTGTCCAATCTTTCCTTAAAAATCTCTGGTGATGGAGCACCCTCAGCTTCTGAAGGAAAGAGATTAATTTTTTTTTTTGCATTGCTGTTTTCAGGGCAGCGAGCATGAGTTAATATTTCACTTTCACCAAAACATATAAGCTATAAGAGATTTATACCCTGCAGATGCCTTTCCATTTCCTACTCCTCTGTGTTCTCCATCTTTTTTTTTTTTTTTAAATTCCATTTATATCCCGCCCTTCTCCGAAGACTCAGGGCGGCTTACAAGCTTAGCAGTAGCCTTCATTCTATGTATATGCCTGCTTATTAGGGCTTTCACACACACCTCAAGCGGCATTATTACAAAGTCAGCTTAATTGCCCCCAACAATCTGGGTCCTCATTTTACCTACCTCGGAAGGATGGAAGGCTGAGTCAACCTTGAGCCTGGTGGGATGCGAACCTGCACTAATTGCAGGCAGCTGGTGTTAATGTGAGCAGGAGCTTCCTCTCTCTCAACTGATGCTGCCCTGGCTGGATCCCTATCCAATGGCCACTGTCCTCTCCTGGCACTGCCCTGCCAGAACGCTCAGTCAGGAGGAGGATGCTGAGAGCGCCTGACCCTCCCCCTCCTCTGCTTGCCCTGGAGAAGAGCGTGGTTCTTCCTCCAAAGAGAACTGCTGGGTGTGGGAAAGACACCCCCCCCCCCGGGGTTGAGATGGGCCCACTAGTCTTGCAGAAACCTCTGCTCCACAGCTCCTCAGCAAGGACCTGCCACTCCCCTGGAATGGCAAAACAAGCGGGCAGGCAGAAGTGTGGACTCCGGTCCAAGCAAACAGACACTTGTGGACCAGGACTGAAGGTCCGTGTCTTGCTGGAGCCAGGAAAAAAAATCCCATTCGATTAAGTGAGACATGGGGGGGGTGTCCCCCTCCCCTCCCAAGCAATTACAGTCATTAATGTATTAATGTACTTTTTACAGTGGCACAATTATTACAGCTGTTGACCATGTACAAAGATAAAACATGTACTAATTATAAAAGGGACACGGTGGCTCAGTGGGTTAGGACACTGAGCTTGTCAATCAGAAGGTCGGCAGTTTGGCGGGTTGAATCCTGACTGCTGTGTAACAGAGTGAGCGCCTGTTACTCGTCCCAGCTTCTGCCAACCTAGCAGTTCGAAAGCTCGTAAAGATGCAAGTAGAAAAACAGGGACCACTACGGTGGGAAGGTAACAGCGTTCTGTGCGCCTTTGGTGTCTAGTCATGCCGGCCACATGACCACGGAGACGTCCTCGGACAAGCGCTGGCTCTTCGGCTTTGAAACGGAGATGAGCACCAGCCCCTAGAGTCGGAAACGACTAGCACGCACGTGCGGGGGAACCTTTACCTTACCTAATTATAAATACAAATAAACTCACAGGGTTGTTTTCACGGGAGAAACAGGTGGAGGAAGGCATATTAGATATGTTGCCATCTTAAGTTGCAGTGAAGGTGCACCCACCCACAGCCAGGCTGGCACAGAAATGCCTTTCTCCCTTTTTATGCCTGTGCTGGAAACGACCCTTCAGAGTTCTGCTTGAACTGATCCTGAATCTTCCACTTCTGCTCCACCTCTGAACATTATCATCTCAAATACTTTGAGCAAGCATAGAACCTGATGGGATTAAATGTGTATATTCCAGACACAAGATATTCCAGGGCAGGATTGGCTCTGAACCAAAAATTCCCCAGTGGGTTTTGGGGAAACCCCCCCCCCCCCCCGGATCCATAGGTTTTTCAGGTAGTAGTATCATTCCCTGAAAATAGCATCAACCTCTTGTTCAACCATCATTCTGTCCTTTGCTCCGTGTGGTGGGTTCAAAGCATTCAGAGAAATCTCCATTCCCATCCGGATAACTGAGAAATCTTAGAAAACCAGGCTGGAGTCCAAGCAGGGCTATTTTAAAAAGATTTCACTCAATATAACAGTGGAGAACAAATCAGCTAAATCAATATAAACATAAATATATAAATTTGTGCCAGATCTTTTTTACGTTAACAGGCACTCAAGTAAGCTGTTTTTCTAGCCTCTTTTATCCTTTTGTGGTTAAGAGATGAAGAGGTAAAGTTATCTGGCCTATCCTTCCTCGGCTGGCTCCAGTTAACAGAATTCCTTCTCCCCAGGATAACACCTCCGTTCACCCACCCTCCTAACTTCATCAGCCATTTTTTGCAAGGTGGGGGTGGGGTCAGTCTTGATGCTTGGTGACTGCTTGGACTAATCCCTGCAGTTTTCTTGGAAGGTCTTTTTCGAAGTGGTTTGCCACTGCCTCCTTCCTAGGGTTCAGAGGGGTTGACTGGCCCAGGGTTGCCCAGCTGGCTTTGTGCCTAAGGTAGGATTAGAACTCAGGGTCTCCCGGTTTCTAGCCTGATGTCTTAACTGTTACTGGCTCTTTCAACAGACAGCATTACCGCCCCAACAGAGGAGAAATGTATATTTATATGCTGTCTTTCTTCTATCGCAGAGCTAATAGCCAGTCCCAGTGGATCCAACATTCACCTCCAAAGAGAGACGGACTCTACACATCCATAATTGGGGTCCCAGGATCTTCTCATTTTGGGGCTCAGGAGCATGGATGCTGCTCCAAACTCACAGCAATGGCCTGGGAGTCCTTTGGGTCACAGGTTCAAGTCTGCTGCAGATTCTCATATTTTGAAGCTCTCCATGCAGCCATAAAAGACACATTCTGTTTACTCAAACTAAGCGGCGCTTAGTCTCTCTCTCTCTCTCTCTCTCTCTCTCTCTCTCTCTCTCTCTCTCTCTCTCTCTCTCTCTCTCTCTCTCTCTCTCTCTCTCTCTCTCTCTCTCTCTCTCACACACACACACACACACACACACACACACAGTTTGAGGAGCACTTTTGCACTTTTACTGACTAGTGTATCTTCAAGTGGTCATCGGAGTCTCCAGGCCAAGGATTGGTCATGAAATGGGTCTGCCCCAGACACGGGATTTCACAAGAAGGAGGGTTATCTCACACCTGCATTCCTTTCACTTAACCTGTTCTTAATTCTGTTCTTTACTCCCCAAAGAAAAGGAGAGTAAACTGCTATGGCTGCACTGTACCTTCTTTCAAGATGTCTGCAAATGCAGCCTGGTGCTCCTTTGGGGGCACCTTTTGAGGTGCTGCTCAATCATCCCCATCCAGAGTTCCGTGATGCTCAGCTGAAGAATCGTCCATATTTGGTGACGCATTCAGTTCTGGGCAAATCATGCTTGCCTTCCTAGGCAAACCAAGTGGGATTTCCACAAGGACCTAATGGTTTATTTGAAGTCTACACACGGGACGCACATTTGTTGAATGAGGCAGTGTCAGGGTAAGTGCAAACAGATGCTCCACACCAGTAGCATCGGGCAGCCTTGAGCTCTGCCTGGAGAAGGAGGCAGGTGTGTGGGGAGATGGCCCCACTCCAGCGGTTTGCTCAAGGGTGCAAACTGAGCCAAGGGGCAGGGAATCTGCTTCGTAAATTTGCTTTTGTGCTGACCAGTCCTGTGCTCCGGGCACTGATGATGTGGTTTAGTTTTGCAAACAGACCATCGGCAACAATCCTCACTGCTGGCCACTTCATGTCTCTTTGTGGTTCAGAGTAGACAAAGCAGACAACCATTTGTCTGAAATGGTACTATAGGGTTTCCTGCCTGAGCAGGAGGTTGGACTAGAAGACCTCCAAGGTCCCTTCCAACTCTATTGTTGTTGTTGTTATCATTATTAAATAATCATCATCATCATAATCATAATTAAAATTAAAATCAAAGGGTGTGTTGTTCACCTCCTTTTGCTCATGGAGCTGCAGCAGAAAACGCATCAAATGTACTTTACTGGATCTTCGGCTTCCCCAGAAAAAAGGTTTAAAGGTTTAAAAAGAAGCTCCAAGCCCTGCTGGAATCACGGAGGTCTCTTTCTGTTTCCGGTAGCAGTGAGATGTTAAGCTGCAGCAGCAGAGCAGTTTGAAAGCTGACTGGGTCTTTTTTCAGAAAAACAGATGTTCCAAGTTATCCAGAGCCATAGAAAGGGAAGGAAATGAAGCCAGTCCTTAAGATTCAGTCAACCATTAACTGCCTCCCTTTTTCCCTTCCAGCTTCTGGGCACGAGCAGAAGACTGCTAGCAGACTGGTTCTTGCTCTGCACAGCGCCCCCCCACCCCCAGATGGGACAGTTCCCAGCATTCTTGCCCGTTGCTGATGGGGCAGAAGCAGGTGGCTTGCATCTTAAGGTTTCTGTGGCCTGGAATGTAGATTACAGGAATGATGTCTCACCAGATGTTGTGTACATACAGACTTGTGTTTTTGATCAAGCTCCAGATCCACTAGGAGAAGTGGGGTGGGGGGAACACCACAGGCTCATCTTTTAGCCTTCCAGCCTTCCCACTGCTGGGAAGCTACTATGCAGCTTGGACTGTGTGCACTGGTGGTTTTCCTCAGCCTGGCGGATCTGGCAGATTACATCAGTAGCACCAGGACCCCGAAGAGCAAATGGCACAGTCAAAGTACGTATGACCGCCCTCCATTTGCATGCTCTCCTGAGGCTACATTTCCAGGCATCCAAAATGCTCCCAAACATTGGGGAGCAGGAGTGGGGAAGGGAGGTCCAAAGGGATGGGCTATCCAGATGAGGGGATAGAAGGGGAACTCATCAAAGTTGCAGACGACACCAAGCTGGCAGGAATAGCCAACACCCCAGAAGACAGGCTTAAGATACAGGAGGATCTTGGCAGACTTGAACACTGGGCGCTATCTAACAAAATGAAAATCAGTGGTGAGAAAAGTAAAGGTTTTATACATAGGCAAGAAAAACCAAATGTACAGGTACAGATTAGGAGGTGAAACCTGCCTCATTAGCAGTAACAATGAAAGGGATTGTGTAATCCTAATGAAAATCACTTCAATATGAGCCAGCAGTGTGCTGCAGCCACCTAAAAAGCCAATGCAATCCTAGGCTGCATTAACAGAGGGATAGTATCAAGGTCATGTGAAGTATTAGTACTGCTTTGTAAGGCCTTGGTAAGACCACACCTGGAATACTGTGTCCAGTTTTGGTTACCATGGTACAGAAAAGATGTTGAGACTCTAAAGAGTGCAGAGAAGAGCAACAAAGACGATTAGGGATCTGGAGGCTAGAAGATATGATGTATAGTGGGAGGAACAGGCTATGTCTAGTCTAACAAAGAGAAGGACTAAGGTTGACATGACAGCAAACTTCCAATATTTGAGTGGTTGTCATGGAGTAGAGGCAGTTGACTTATTTCCCAAAGCACCTGAGGGCAGGACAAGAATTAATGGATGGAAACTAATCAAGGAGAGATCCAACCTAAAAATAGAGAGAAATTTCCTGAAGTGAGAACAATTAATCAGCAGAACAGCTTGCCTCCAGAAAATGTGGATGCTCCATCAATGGAGGTTATTAAGAAGACTGCAGGAAGCACCCTTATTCTGAATCAAGCACAACCCTTCTAGATGCCCATTTCAGGAAATGAGCTTAAATCCATCCCATTGCTGAGGAGGATCAAAGAAACCTGTAAGCAGCCCAAGAAAATGCATTATGATTTACACAAGATATGAATTAATTTTTCTGCTACAGAGCAGGTCATAGGGGGGGGAGTGTTTAGGACTGATCTACCAATCATCAGTAAAGATGAATCCAAAGGGATTTTGTTGTATTTCCACCAAACTGGCAGGTAACAGGTTTCTCTCTCCTTACCCTAGTTGGCACTGGGGTCAGCCAGGGCTGTGCCAAAGGCTGTGACCTGTGCTCTGACTTCAATGGGTGTCTCAAGTGCTCTCCAAAACTCTTCATCCTTCTGGAGCGCAACGACATCCGCCAGACCGGGATCTGCTTGCCCTCGTGTCCTCTGGGCTATTTTGATGTGCGCAATCCTGACATGAACAAGTGCATAAGTGAGTCTTTTAGGGGTGGGAAGGAAGGACGGTTGCATGTCCTCAGCTTCAGACCAAGGGTGACTGACAGGCCAAGGCTGTTGCCAAAGGAGCCGTTGTCCCTTATTACAGAAACTGCTGCTTCTGTATATACGCCGTTGTCTGCAATTTCAGTTGTGGAGTAATTGGCACCAACCAGTGATGATCAGCAGTGAAAGTACCAATATTCATTGAAGGAACCAATTTGGGTGGTGGTGGTGTTCTCCTGAAATGAAAAGGATCTGAGAGATCTCAACAGGTGCTCCTGTAAATGGGACATAAAAGGCTCTTTTGCATGAATTCAACTTGGATCAGAATGAGGAAAGATTTCTTTAGCAGGACGCCTAATCAATGGCTAATTGCCAATGTGCTGATTAATGAAACAACAATGGGACAGGCATAGGCAAAAGAAAAAGAAAAAAAGAGGAGAAAGAGTTCACGTTGACTTCCGAACCGAGTAGATGTGCAGTAGATTGTTGCTCCTGTTCAAGAAAGGGTTCCTTAAAAAAGTCTTCCCCAGCGGATGTCAGTTTGACTTTCCTGCGAAAGCTGGGAAGGACCAGACAGGCTTCCGTCTAAGGTTGTTGTGCCAAGAAACTGTTGTGGTCTCGGCACCCCACAGTTTTCTGCATGCAGGCAGCATCAACCCAACTAAACACAGGAGACTCCGTAAATCACTTTGGTTGGCCTCCAGTTGCAGGGAAACCAGGCCCCAAATTCTGGGCAGAAACATTGCATTTGAATGGACGATTCTTCCAAGTTAACTCTGATTCTTTCCCACCCGCACAGAATGCAAAATTGACAACTGCGAGGACTGTTTCAGCCGAAGCTTTTGCACAAAGTGTAAAGGTGGTTTTTCCTTGCACAAAGGAAGGTGCTATGCCACCTGTCCTGGGGGCTTCTCAGTGGCCAACGGCACGATGGAATGCAGCAGCCCTGGTGAGTAGTGCAGTGTGGCAAAGGCCAAGGGTTGTCTGCCTGAATCAGAGTTAGGCCTGGGAGGGTGAAAGGCGCATGGAACATCCATCACGCAGGGCACGGAAGGCAGCCCAACACCATCAGCTTTGGAGCAACATCCTGGGTAAGAGGCAGGTAGTGGAGGAAAACACACTCTGGGGTGAGAATACCCCTCTTCTCATGTTTTAATTCTATAGGGAGTTTGGATTACATTTGGCCAGAGTAGCCAGAGATTTGGGTGACACCTACAGGTAGAATCATAGAGTCCTAGGGCTGGAAGGGACTTTGGGGTCTTCTGCTCAAGGCAGGAGTCTTTATCCCATCCTGAACAAATGGTTGTCCAATCTTTTCTTGAACACCTCCAGCGATGGAGCGCCCACAACTCCAGGAGGCAAGTTGTTCCATTGTTTGATTGTCCTCACTGTCAGAAATGTTCTGCTTAGTTCTAGGTTGGATCTCCCTTCAATGACCTTCCACTCATGGCTTCTTGGCCTATCCTCAGGGGCTTTGGAGAATAGGTCAACCCCCGCATCTCTGGGGCAGCCCCTCAAGAACTGGAAGACAGCTATCATGTCATCCTAGTCCAGGGGTAGGCAACCTCGGCTCTTTTATGACTCATGGACTTCAACTCCCAGAATTCCTGAGTCAGCTATGCTGACTCAGGAATTCTGGGAGTTGAAGTCCATGAGTCATAAAAGAGCCGAGGTTGCCTACCCCTGTCCTAGTCCTTCGCTTTTTAGCCAAGACACACCCAGTTCGAGGGTGAAGCCTCGTTCTCCCAGCCTGAGGGTTGGCTTCTGAATGTTTCACTATCAGGCTAGGGAACATCTTCAGCGGTGTGTAGTGGACGTCTGTGTCAGTGTCCTACTTATATAGGGGCTTCAGGTGTGGGAGCGTCAAGTGAGGGCCTTGTGATGGGCCAGGTGTGAGTCATCAGAGAGAGGCTTGTGATGGGGAGGTACTTCAGGTAAGGATAGTTGGAGGGTGTGAATTATCAGTGGGTCAGCAGCAATTCCATCAACAGGCATACTGATCTACAACCAGCATATGAATCCCTCAGAATCCAAATCAATCGAACAGCCATCCGGAGACAGCACCAACCCTCAAGTCCCCCCTTTCCCCCCAGCAGTTCATCTTCCAATGACCCTAACCCTAGCCTGGTAGCGAAACGTTCGGAAACCAACCCTCAAGCTCGGAGAACGAGCCTTCAGCCCCATCCTCCCCCCCCACCCGAGCTACAGATATTCGCCACTATTGCAAACATACCCACTTCCCTGGACTGAATAAAACGTGTATTTGTCTCTCTTGCAGCCTTATGTGAGATGAGCGAGTGGAGCTTATGGGGAGCCTGTTCTAAGAAGAGGCAGCTGTGTGGATTCCGGTGGGGCCAGGAAGAGCGTTCCCGGAAAGTCCTCCAAGCGCCCTCAGGAGATGTTCCCAGATGTCCCGCTACCACAGAGCTCCGCAGATGCTCGGTGCGGAGGAACCCGTGCCCAGAAGGTGACGGGGACGCTGCTGCCTTTGGCCTTTGTCCTGTTGGGCAAAAGACCTGGTCATCTCCTACATCTGATGAAGAAAAGCCATGTTCTGCCATCCCTTCAGGATAGATCAGACTAGGAACCCAAAGTTATGTAGATCAGTACCATTTTCTTTTTGTAAAGCTATGGTAACAGGATCTTGCATGTCTGAATGTGCTTCCCCCTCCCTCTCTTTATCTTTGTGAGAACCGGGGAGGGGCTTGTCTGAGGCGGTTACTCAGGTTAGAAGTTCTGCACCAGACTCAGTTCTCTCTCATGTGACCTTTGTCTTGGTAGCAGCTCTTCCTCCTCCTCGGGGACCTTTCCTCTGCCCACTACACGCTCGTCTTCAAACCCCACAAAATACAGGTGGAGACTGAGTCACTCTTCTGCAGCCAAGGGGAAGGGAGACCGTTCTTGCACCATGTCATTGCTCCTCTTTTGTTTGGTGACAGGATGGGGGAAAAGGAAGGAAGGACAAGGCAGACGAGACCCCACAAAGGAGGAGAGAAATCACAAGGCGGCTAAAGAAAGCCAGGCTGGCATCAAAAGAAGGAAAGGCTTCTTCCAGGGCCCTCCTGTGCCTGCAGCCTCTGCCTAATGGATGCCTACCCACAGCGTGCCGATGGGGAATCTCTGCTGCTACATAATCGGGCCGGAGTATCGCACTGCCAACAGAGACGCTCAGCACATGTGACAATACATGCACCGACACGGGTCTTTCTGTATCAAGCGTCAGAAATAGTCATCCTTCTTGGGAAGCAGCAGTTTTTCCCAAGACTTTCCTGAGTATGTCAGGAAAAAGAGAGGGGGGGGGGAGAGAGAGAGAGGGAGAGAGAGGGAGAGAGAGGGAGAGAGAGAGAGAGAGAGAGAGAGAGAGAGATTGAGAGAGAGAGAGAGAGAGAGAGAGAGAGAGAAGAAAAATCCTCAGTGGAGAGAAATCACCATATGAATGAAGCCGCTCGTGAAAGTTGGGTAATGCCAGGGAATTTGCTCTGGCTATTTTTTTTTTTTTTTGAGCCAGGTTCTCCTAACTCGAAGTGCATCACTGGGGTTCTGTGTTAAATGTTTGGGACATGCCTGCCTCCAGAAGTGGTGACTGTTCCAACACTGGACGTTTTTAAGAAGAGACTTGACAACCATTTGTCTGAAATGGTATAGGACAGGGGTCAGCAACCTGAAACAGTGAAAGAGCCACTTGGAACCGGTTCCCTCACAAAAGGAAAAACTGGGAGCCGCAAAAAATGTGTGTGCATGTGCGTACATGCGCGCATGCGCAGAACAGGGTTTGACTGAAGAGTGGAGCCAAGGCAAGATATGCACCTACCCTGCATATTTGAATTGATTGGTAGAAATTTTTTAGTCCTACTTTTTTTGGACTGCACATGGCAGAGGACTGAGAGCCGCATGTGGCTCCAGAGCTGCGGGTTGCAGACCTGTGACCTATACTATACTTATGCATTTGATTTTTCCTGCCTAAATGTAGAACCTTACTTTTTTCACCATTGAATTTCATTTTGTTAGATAGTGCCCAGTGTTCGAGTCTGTACAGATCCTTCTGTATCTTAAGCCTATCTTCTAGAGTATTGGCTATTCCTGCCAGCTTGGTGTCGTCTGCAAATTTGATGAGTTCCCCATCTATCCCCTCATCCAAATTGTTAATGAAGATATTGAAGAGCACTGGGCCCAGAACAGAGCCCTGGGGCACCCCACTACACACTTCCTTCCATGTAGATGCGGTTCCATTGAGGACCACACGCTGAGTGCGGCCTGTCAGCCAGCTACGAATCCATCAAGACTGCAGATACTGATTGAGCAGGGGGTTGGACTAGAAGACCTCCAAGGCCCCTTCCAACCCTGTTATTCTCTTATTCTGTAATTACTCGATTGAGGCCACTTCCCCCCCCCCACCGACTCTGGTCGCCCGCGGGCGCCTACAGCCTCCTCGTGACGCGGCGTGACGTCATGCGAGCGGGCGCTGCGTCTCGCTGGCGACAGCCGGAAGCGCGCCTGGGCTCTTCCGGAAGTCATTCCTGGCCGCTCTGGCACTTCGGGTCCGTGCCGCCGCCGCCGCCGCCATGGGGAAAGCGCGCTTCCAGGGCCGCCGCCGCGCCAGCTTCAACCCGTCGCGCTCCAGCAGCAACCCGGGTAAGCGGAGCCGCCAATGGGCGGGCGGGGGGGGGGCGCGGGGTCTGCCGGGCGGCGGGCGCTGAGGCTCCGCTTTGTCCCCGCAGATCGACCGGCCGGCGCCGGAGGCCACAACATGCGGGACCGCGCCACCATCCGCCGCCTCAACATGTACCGACAGCGGGAGCGCCGGTGAGTGGAAAGGCCGCGTGGAAAGGCCGGAGCGCCCGGGCGATGCTGCTGCTGCTGCCAGCCCTCCGCCGCCCGCCACCCCCCAAGTGCCGACTTCGTTTTCCCTTTGTGGTGAAACGGACTCGGGTCCAGATCGGATCAAAGGAATCCGGTTTCTTCCTACCCAGCCGGCTAACAAAAGGCACAGCCGGAGACCCCTGGCCCGGTTTCATTAACAGGTGGACCGGCTCGTAATCCAGCAAATACAGAGTAGTCCTCGACCTACGGCCACAATTGAGCCCAACATTTCGGTTGCTAAGCAAGACGTTTGTCAAGCGAGTCTGCCCCCATTTTATGACCTTGCTTGCCACCGTTGTTAAGTGAATCACTGAAGTTGTTAGTAAGTTGATTGTTAAGGGAATCTGGCTTTCCCCCATTGACTTGGCTTGTCAGAAGGGGATCACGTGATCCTGGGACACTCCCGAGTGTCATAAGTATGAGTCGGTTGCCAAGGCTCTGAATTTTGATCACGTGACCGTGAGGATGCTGCAAGAGTTGCAAGTGTGAAAAATCGTCATAAGTCACCTTTTCCAGTGCCATTGTAGCTGTGAACGGTCATTAAATGAACTGTTGTAGGTCGAGGACCACTTGTATAGAATGATGCCTGTAAGGTCCCAAAGGCTTCAGGCGGTTACAAAGCACTCCCGCCATAGGAATGGTTTATGAACATCTTTCGTAGCATAAAATTTCTACACTAGAACTTTGCTATGAAAGTTTCTGGCCTCCTATACATATACTTAGCAGGAGGGATTTTTGTTGTTGTTAGTTGCGAAGTCGTGTCCGACCCATCGTGACCCCATGGACAACGTTCCTCCAGGCCTTCCTGTCCTCTACCATCTTCTGGAGTCCATTTAAGCTCACGCCTACTGCTTCAGTGACTCCATCCAGCCACCTCATTCTCTGTCGTCCCTTTCTTCTATTGCCCTCGATCTTTCCCAGCATTAGGCTCTTCTCCAGTGAGTCCTTCCTTCTCATTAGGTGGCCAAAGTATTTGAGTTTTAGCTTCAGCATCTGGCCTTCTAAAGAGCAGTCAGGGTTGATCTCCTCTAGCACCGACCGGTTTGATCGCCTTGCAGTCCAAGGGACTTGCAGGAGTCTTCTCCAGCACCATAGTTCAAAGGCCTCAATTCTTTGGCGCTCAGCCTTTCTTATGGTCCAACTTTCACTGCCGTACATTGCAACTGGGAAGACCATGGCCTTGACTATACGCACTTTTGTTGGCAGGGTGATATCTCTGCTTTTTAGTGTGCTGTCTAGATTTGCCATGGCTTTCCTCCCCAGGAGCAAGCGTCTTTTAATTTCTTGGCTACAGTCCCCATCTGCAGTGATCTTGGAGCCCAGGAAAATAAAATCTGTCACTACCTCCATTTCTTCCCCATCTATTTGCCAGGAGGGATATACTTGTGCTAAATTGGAAAAATATTTTTCTTCAAATTTTTTTTCTGGTGTAAAACGAACACATGGAAATTAATGAGAAGCAGAAAATCCTCATCATTTGTAGCTGTCACTGAATAAATAGTGTAGCATTATTATTCCTGCTAAGATTTCATAAAATGTGCTAAAGATCAGCACCAGTATATTTTAGAGCAAAGCAGCTGACATTTTAAATGATACAGGAAAAGCTTTGAAAGTTTTAGTGTTTTCAGCAATGGCAAGTTTCAGCTATCTTTTTTTAAAAGAAAAACATTTGAATGTTTGCAAACAGAACAAAAAGGCAATCAAATATGTGAATCGGTATGCGGATGTGGAAGCAAGAATAGTTTGCAAACAAGCAAAAGTATATATGGAATGGGGGTGCTGTAAATTAGATTGATTCATGCTTGCTTTTTAAAAATGTTTCTAGTCTCGTGAATCCAAAATAAATATACATAGCGGCTGAGATACTTGGCTAGTTAACAGTATAGCCAGAAAATGGAGCCACTAACATATTCAGGCCCCCAGTCTCAGGAACGTAGCCATGTCTTTAAGGCCCTACGAAAGATGGACCGTTTGATCTCCAAAGGGAGGATGTTCCATACAGCAGGGGCCACTGTAGGAACAGTGCATCTGCTAGTCCCCACCAACCAACATTCTTTCGCCAATGGGATCTGTAGTATTCTATTTCTGCTAGGTCTAGTTGGATGGCTAGAGACTCTTGGAAAAAGGCGATGCCTCAGGTAACCCGGTCCCAATCCAGGTGGGTTTTTAAAGGCGACAACCAGCACCTTGAACTGCACATTGGTATCCAATGCAGCTCATGCAGAAATGGCATTACGTTTGCCGTATATCTGGCAGCCTTTACTATCCAGGCAGCTACATTTTGCACCAGTTGAAGTTTCCAAGTGCTTTTTTTAGGGGCAGCTCCCTATAGACCACGTTTGCAGTAGCCTGTAGGGAGGTTACGAGGGCATGAGTTACTGTGAGCAGGGCCTCTCATTCCAAGAATGGGCGTGACTGGCGCATCACCCAAAAGTGTGCAAAGGTTGTCCTAACCACAACTGCCACCTGCTCTTCAAGGATGAGTTTACAAGTGTAGGAGCACACACACACACACACACACACACACACACACATACACACACACACACACACCCAGGCTGTGCACTGGTCCAACCCCATCCAGAACTAAAAATGGAAGAACCTTGTGTCTGGAGGGTCCAAATGCCTACAGCCACCCTGTCTTGTCCCAGCCAGGTCTCAGTAATGCACCCTAGATCAATCTTTTTCTTGACAAGTTATGGATCAAAGTGGCTTTATTACAGACTGATCTAGCATTCACCGGGAGCAGCCAAAGCCTGGGGCCTTGATACCTGTGGTTCGATCCCTGTGAGCAGCCTGTTTTTCGACTCTCACCATATTTCCTCTATCCATCACTATTGCTCCCATCCCTTCAGTGCCTTCCCCCTTTCCCCTATGCTCTTTTGGCCACCTTGTATATTTGTTGGTGGCAGTACCAGGACTGCTGCTGAAGCAGAGACTCAGGACCATCAGCTGCCACAGTCCCCAGGCTTCTGTTTCAGCCACAGCGCTGCCAATGCTGCCTCAAACCCCATACAGCAGCACCGTTGCGCAAAGCTCCATTTGCCCCTGCTGCTCTGCGCTTCACAGGCTCTGCCGTGCACCACTGACTTTTGCCACCTTGTGCTGAGCCATGTGTCCCATTCTCACAATCACTTAGAAAACTGGTGTTCCCCAGGTATTGCGAGAATGGGACGTGGGGCTTGGAGAATGGCAGGAGCCCCATTCTCCAAATCGCATGCGCCACTCCTCCAAACAGCGGTTTGGATGGCGGCTTAGAGAAGGAATGGGATACAAGTTTGGAGAACGGCACAAGGTGACAAAGATCTGTGGGGCACAGAGGGGGCTTTGTGCAAGGGTGCTGGCATGTCTGACCAGGGTATAGGGCATGACGTGGCATTTGTCAGTAGTAGCGGCAGCACTGGGCTCAGGTAGAGGCTGAGATGTAGTGGGCTAAGGCTGAAGGTCCCGGGCCTCTCCTTCAGCCCTGGCCCTGACGAGCTCCGCTGTATAAGGTGGCCAAAAGAGCATAAATGGGGGGAGGAGAGAGAGAGTTGGAGGAATTGCAGTTTCCTTGCAGTCATAAGTGCTGCTGGGCGGGGTGGGCACCTGGAACCTCCCGGGGTGTAGCACCCTTGCACTATGCTGCTGGGTCAGGCTGGGACACTTGAGTCTTTCCGGGGCGACTATGGGTGCACGGCAACACCCCCAACTTGTGCATGGCTTGTGCTGAGCCTTCTAGGCCCTCCCCCAAGCCCCTGAACACCCCCATGCCCCCTACCCAGAACTCCTTCCCCTTAACGACCCTGACAGCTGGGAGTGCCAGGATTGCAGGCACTAAATGATACATATATCTGATGTCTTTTTTTATGACTGATTTGCTTAGTGATCAAAATCCCAGATCCGGTTGTGGTTGTGAGTTGAGATAGTCCTCAACTACTGCTAGCAAAAAAGGGAGTAACATGATGAATATTTACTAAATTTGTGCGCCACCCATTTCATTGTCAGGTGACCCTGGGCGGCTTACATCATAAAAGCAAAGGTAGAAACATTAACACATTAAATATTTAAATTAACAGAAATTAAATAAACCAGAATACAACGGGGTGCGGGTGGGATCTTCTTCCTAGTCCACTAACCACCTCTAGCCTGAAATGCCCCATTAGGGGCCACAAACGAATCAGCAGAGCCAGGTCTCCAGGCCCTTTTGGAAGGCCAAAAGGCTGGGTGCCGAACTCACATTGAGGGACGTGATGTTCCCACGGCAGAAAAGGCTCTTCTTCTGGACCCCAACAGCTGGAATTTCTTGGCTGATTGGATCCTCAGCATGTGCCTTCTGCTGGAGCGAGTGGGGCAAATCAATCCCACTGGAGTAAGACAGTTCTTCAGGATATGTATGTACCTTCAGAATTTCATCCAGATTGTTCCACTGGCTCTGGTAAACTTTTCTGCATTGTTTTGCTTCTACAGTGTTTATTTGTTCCTTTGCTCAGAAATATTCTCTCGTAGCTTTACCTAGTTCATGAATCCGAACGAGATAAACCAGGGACTGGCTCTGGACATGGTTATATCAGTCTCTGGAACAATCTTGGAGGGGAACCCGTCTCCTGTCCAATGTCCCTGAAAAGCAGAGGCTGGTTCCATGCATCCTTTTTTTCTTCACAATTACCCAATACTTCTTTGCTCAGGATTTTGAGCCACATCCAGAGTGCTCATTTTCCAGCCTTCTGACCGTGTCAGGCCCAGCCCAAGAACAACAGTCCAGCCAAACTCCAGTGCTTTATTTGCTCACACCATTCGACAGAATTTTCCCAGACTAAACCTTTACTACCCCACCCTAACTGATACACCCTGGGAGATTCTAGGGCAGTGACGACGAGTGCCCCCAAACTGCCCCAGCCCTGCCCTGCCTCCATGCACCCGCAGGGTCACCCACCACCTCCACGGCCCGCTGCAGATCGCCCAGGCGGCCCAGCAGCCCCACGGCGGCCACGTCCTCCACCCGTGCCCCACAGCATCATCTGTTTGCGATGGGGCACAAGGGTGGAGTCTTGTCCCCATTGACCGGCTGCCATGTCCTTGGCTGCGCTGCTCCAGGCCTGGGGGTGACTCTCCTCCGAGGGGGGGGCTGCTGGTGTGGAGGGGGGGCCCGGGGGAAAGCGGGGCTGGGCGACAGCATGTGTGCCCACAGAGAGGGCTCCAAGTGCCGCCTCTGGCACTCGTGCCATAGGTTCGCCTCCACTGTTCTAGGCAGTGGCTTTCCTGATTCTCTTCCTCTGTCTCCTACCCAGTTTGGGGCTGTCTTGCTTCTTGTCTCACCTCTCCCCCCCCTCCTTGGAATGTGCTCCCTCCTTCCTGAAAAACTGCAGTTTCACTGTAGTCCATCCCACCTGCTCCCCCTTTGCAAGCATTATCCACCCCAGATCAAAAGTGTGTGTGTTGGTGGGGGGGGGAGATTCCACAGTCATCCTCTTGTCGATTTGGTACCTAATAAGCTCTAGTTCTTTGGCTTCCTGGACATGGGGTCAGTTAGCAAATCTTTACCTTGTTGTTATCATGTGGCAGAGTGGCCATTTTCCCGGAAGATATAAGAGTTTGAGGTACAGCTGGCCTCTGTTTTTCCTCAGCTGTATGACTATTTTTCTCAATATTGGAGCTTCTTTCCTCCCTACGGAAACCAGTCGATTTTGTGCTCAGTTATGTACCGCGTGTGTTCAGCATCCATGAACAGGTGCTAAATGGAAGCATCCTTACGTTTTTCCCCCAAGCATCTCTGCCTACGGAAGGGGGCCAACTGCAAATGTGGAATCTCTTAGCGGTGTGTTTTTCAGAGGCTGTGCTCCGTCGCTTGGCTCAGCCTGTGGAAAAGTGTCAGCCTTGCCTAAGGAGGCCTCCGTCTCTGCAATCTGTTGCCCTAACCCTCCTGACTGCTGGCCAAGGAGCCCTTATTGCTTCCAGTTGTTCACCTGGCAGTCTACTCTGTCACGGCAGGCAGGCTGTTGAATTTTGTTTGAGCATTTATTTGCCCTTTCCTGCAAGCAAGAAGAATGGTGGGAGATGTTCCAACTTGTCTTCCTAAAGGGTAGGATTTAATTTGTTTAATCTTTTTATAATCCACCCATTCTGAAAATGTGTACAGTTTTAATGGCATTCGTCTTCTCAGCACTCGGAGAACACCCGTTGGAGGGCTGGCCCATCTGGTTCCATGATGTCTTTGTTGATGCATCGTTAGTTCTGTCAGCTTTACCCAGAGAGGGCCAGGACCTGGTTCATGCGAAGGGGGCTCTCTGACAGAGCTGCCGCTTTAAGCTGAAGATGGTAAGCAAGCCAGTTACTGTCAAGGCTCTCATGCTGCTCTTTTTTATGCAGGAACAATCGTGGGAAACTGGTCCGACCACTTGAGTTTCAGTCCACGGTGGCGCCAGGCACTGTAGCCCGCGTGGAGCCCAACATTAAGTGGTTCGGTAAGCTTGCTGTGACAGGGGCAGTTTGGGGGGTTCTGCGCTTGGGTTTGAATCGGAGACCGAGAGGGCTGCTGGTGCAAGTGCTGTGTTCCCTGCGTCCCGTCAATCCAGGCTACGTCAGGCACCAACAGTTGGAACATTCTCTTTATGTAGGAAACACGCGTGTGATCAAACAGTCCTCTCTCCAGAGATTCCAGGAGGAGATGAAGACGGTGATGAAGGATCCTTACCGAGTGGTCATGAAACAAAGCAGGTTGCCCCTGTCTCTGCTCCACGACCGGATTAAACCTCATGTGAGTGGTACACTTGTCCTGTTGCACCAGGTGTTACCACTGTGTGTGGGTGGTTGGGGGAGACTCTGGCTGCATTCTCTGTCTCCCCTCCTCCCTCCCTCCCTTGCATGTGTCACACAATGAGAAACCCTCTGCAATAGGAAAGCCTAGTGGAGGCACATCATTTGCATTTATAGTCGTGTTCACATTTGCCCATAATTATCTATAGCCAGAGAGACAGAGACAGAGAATGTGTGTGTGAGAGAGAGACACACACACAGAGAGACAAGAGAGTGTGAGAGACAGAGAGAAAATAAACAAATGTATTTATTTAGCATATGGCATACAATGTCAGGGAAATCTACAAATGCTAGACACAATGCCTAGATTGCTAATTCATTCTGTTTCGTGCTTGCAGTCCTACCCCTGGGGGCCAAATAGCTTTACACCAGCTAACTAAAACAAAAGAGGGAGAACAAAAAGACGGTTTTTAAGGCTTTGCTTAAAAGGTGATTCAGCGCAATAGGCTAGCCAAGTGGAAGGTTCTCTCCACTCATACACTCATTGACATGAAGTGCTAGCTGGATGACTCATCCACATGGGCAGCTTCGAGCCTCTTCTGTGGGACCTCTTCTGCCTGCCAAGTTTGCGTGAGGTCTTTCATGGGCTGCAGTTCTCACTCGCCCAACTACAAAGAGGACAGGAAGAGTGAAGCAGGATATACTCAAAATGTATACAATGTGGCATGATCATTCCACTTCTTTTTCTCTGCCTGAAGGTGCCCAGCAAAATTCTGGCCCCAAATTGTCTCTTTTGGGGAAAGACTTGCCTATACAAAGCGATGCTGCTCCAGGGGCTGAGAGTCCCCAGTGGGATGGGGGTGCTACTGCTGAGGTCTACCTGTCAGTTTGCCAGATCCCAATGCAGCTAAGCCTGTTTCTTCTTTGTTTCCCCCCCCATAGCTTGATTTTCCTCTGAACAGCTGTTTTTTTTAAAAACCAGTTCCCATATGTCTCTAATAAAATGAAAACATTCTAAATTCTGACTAGGGTCCTCTAAAGTTCAAGCACACATCATTTGCTTAGCGCTTCTTGCCTGCTAGAGGAGAGTTGGTTCCAAAGAAGGAGCCGGCCTTCCCAAAGCAGAAATCAAGCTGTGAGGCAGATTATCCTGGACAGTTCTGAATTTTGGCAGAACGAAAGCTCCGTGGCTGAAACAAAGCAGTCGGCAAAGAACAGCGGGATCTTCACCCTTGTAACTTCAGTCACAGTGGAAGGAAAGGGATGCCAAGCCATGAAGTCGACACTCTGGCTAGCATAGCCTGTGTCAGAACCCAACCCAATCCACCTCTTAGGAAAGAAGAACTCTTGGAGACAGGATTGTCCAAGCAGAAACTTTTACTAAAACATGATTGTCAGTGGATAATCTAGACAGGATCTGGAAACTGTGTCGCAGATTGATACTTTTAAAGTGTCTCCGAGTAAAACCCCCTCCCCTCAGTCCATTTGGTCAGTCCTGGATCAATTAAGGTTCATGTGTCAGAACCCTTCATGGGAAAAGGGATCTTCCATGCATTTACAACATCATTGCTTCCTCCCCTTCAGATTCTAATCGGAGATACAAACCAGAATCCCCCCTTTCTTTGTTCTTCTCAGTTCAAAGGTTCTTCCCCTGGTCTTTGATGATGGCCTCCAGGCAGGCTGAATAAACAACCTTGCATCTAATGGATAGGGATGGCCAATTGACATCTTCTCTTCTCCTCCTTGGGAATGGCAGAATCCAGTGAGGGGTGAGATTTAGGGGTACACAGATAAGGATTTAGGAATGGAATGTAAATGGATTCTGACAGCCTGCTTGGGGTCAGCAGTGGCGTCGCTGTGGCCCTGTAGCTTTTCCGCGGGGAAAGCTTAGAGGGGGGTAATTCTCGGTGGCGCCCAGCTGAGCCTGAGCAGCTGGTTCTGAGCCAGGATGACGGAGATGGGCCCTTCTTCTGCTTTTAGAATTCCAAAGTCCACATTCTTGATACCGAAACCTTTGAAATCACCTTTGGTCCAAAATCTCAGCGGAAGCGACCAAATCTACCGGCAAGTGATGTGCAGTCTCTGGTAGAAAATGCCATAGTTGAGGCCAGCAACTACAGCCAAGACAAAGACCGGGATTTGGTGACCGAGGATACTGGAGTCAGGTATATTATCGGGGCTGGCCCCCAGAAATGTGGTTGGGTGTGGAGGGGTGTGTGTGAAGGGTGATGCATTTTCCCCCTGAAGTTGGAGGGTTGTTAGGCACCCTTGTGGGGTTGGGGTTGCTCGGTTCTTCCCTAAACCAGCAGCGTCCACCCGAATCTCTAATCGCTTAAATGCTCCAGCTACATTAAGTTATTAGGAGCACCTGGATGATTTTGTTGGCCTTGTGCTAGATGTGTTGGCAACTGGGACTTCTTTGGCTGGAGTTTAAGTTTAAGTTTAAGTTTATTTGATTTCTATACCGCCCTTCTCCCGAGGGACTCAGGGCGGTTTCCGACTCCCCCCCCCCGATGGATATTAATTCTGCTTCCACCCAACTTGATTTCTTCCCATTCTGACCGCGGGACTTGGCATATTCTCTGCCCTTCCAGGTGCAGTGATATTTCATCTGCCAGGCAGCTTTGTTATAGCCCGCAAATGCTTGTTTTACTTGATTACAACTGACATGGTTTTGACGTAGAACAAACAGAAGGGACGCCGGCAATGTGTCTGCTCTTTGAGACTTGGCATTTAAAATGAATAAAACTTTCAAATAAATGAATGCCCTTTTATTCGTGAAAAAGATAAATAGGGCACCACAGCGGCTCTCGTGTGGATGGTTCAGCTGGTGAAAGAGTATTCTGTGAGAAGAAGAGACAATATGTTGGGTGCACAAATCCATTGTAAGGAGAGGTCATTTTTTCTCCCAGGGAAAAAGGAATCTGCCATCTAGTCATCTGTTGACACACTGCCTGGTTGTGCTTTTGTGTGGCTGAGTCTTCTGGTTCCCTTTTTCAGGGTGGAGGTGCAAGAGGAAATCTACAAAAAAGGACAGTCTAAGCGGATCTGGGGAGAACTTTACAAGGTATGTGAAAGGGGGGTTGTGGCTGTGTAACTGTGTTCTTGCAAACGTTTCTGACTAAGGCATGGGGAGGCTGTTCCTACCATGGTGTCCTGGACTAGCTTGCTTGCCTTTTTATTATTTTTATCACTCCCTTATTGTATAAATAACTCAAGGTGGCAAGCATACATAATACTTGTTCTTCCTCCCATCTTCCCCTGCGAGATGGGATTGGGTGTCGAGAGAGAGTGAATGGCCCAAACTTGCCCAGCTGGCTTTCACACCTAAGGCAGAACTGGGACGCACCGTTTCCTGGTTCCTAGCCTGGTTCCCTGACCTCTAGACCAAAAGCATTGAGTTTCTTCCAAGTTAAAGTTAAAGTAGGCCTGGAGTTTCATGTGTTCAATTCTGCTTAACTGCATGGTTTGAAATGCCAGAACTTGATTAGTGTGAAGAGTTAAAACATGGAAATCCTCCTGGATGCTTCCCCAACCCACTAAATCTCTCACTTTGCCTCTGAACTGCCAGGTGATAGATTCATCAGATGTCGTGGTGCAAGTGTTGGATACCAGAGATCCCATGGGGACCCGATCCCCGCACGTGGAGGCCTACCTAAAGAAGGAGAAGCCCTGGAAGCATCTCATTTTTGTTCTGAACAAATGTGACCTTGTGCCCACGTGGGTGACGGTAGGTCCCTTGGGAAATGAGGTGGGCTACAAGAAAAAGCTGCCGGCTTGGGGCTTGTCTCCAGTGCAGAGAGACCGTCTTCCACGTGAACTCAGTAAATGTCAGGGATGAAGCTTGGAGAGGTTTTTGCAACTGCTTGAATGTGCAATTTGGAATGGTTGGGGTGGGGGTGGGGGTAGGTCCAGAACCTGTTGGCTGGCAACTTCCTCCTTAAGCAGCTGGCTTGCCTGGGATGGGGGGGCTGCTGAGCATGGAGACTTGGTTTGTTTCTTCCAGAGGCGCTGGGTGGCACTTCTGTCTCAGGAGTATCCGACCTTGGCTTTTCACGCCAGCCTCACAAACCCTTTTGGAAAAGGTGCCTTCATTCAGCTCTTGCGGCAGTTTGGGAAGGTATAGTAAATCTTTTCTGCTTGCCTTGAGTATACTGAAGAATGCTGTGTTAGGTGGCCCATCACTTCAGTATGAGCCGGCAGTGTGCTGCAGCTGCCAAAAAAGCCAATGCAGCCCTAGGCTGCATCAGCAGAAGGACAGCATCAAGATCACGAGAAGTGATAGTGCCACTTTATACTGCACTAGTGAGGCCACACTTGGAATACTGCATCCAGTTCTGGTCCCCATGATACAAACATAACGCTGAGGCCCTAGACCCGTGGTGGCGAACCTGTGGCACGCGCACAGCCCTCTCTGTGGGCACGCGCGTTGTCACCCCAGTCTTAGGCCTTCAGCTGGTTTTTATGAAACCTTTTCGCTTTAGGCTTCCACTGCTGTGTGCAAAAAAAAAGGGGGGTCAATCAATTTCAACTTCCCGCGGGGAAAAAAAAGATCTTCCAAAGTTGGAATTAATTGACTTTTTAGTCCCACCCAGTCTGCCATTACCACCGAAGCCACGCCCCCTAATAGGGTACGCCCACCCAGTGTGCCCCAGCCACCCAGCACCCAACGATACATAAGTGGGTTTTGGGTTGCAGTTTGGGCACTCAGTCTCTAAAAGGTTCACCATCACTGCCCTAGACAGTGTGCAGAGAAAAGCAACTAAGATGAGAAGGAGCCTGAAGGCTAAATTGTACGATGGACAGTTGTGGGAACCGAGCATAGCAGATGGGCTCGGGGTGACACCATAGCTATCTTCCAATACTTGAGGGGCTGTTACAGAGAAGTCAACCTATTATCTAATTAGTCTCTGCATCTCAGAAAGGTGCTTTGTGGAATAGGTTGACACCCTCTTCCTGACGTGCAGGCACTAATTTGGAAAGTTGAGGGGGGGGGAAGGTGTAGGCCAGAAAGGTCTAAGAGAACTAATTAGTCCAGAGGTGCCTTGAAGCTTACGCGAATCATCATCATTAGCAGCAGCAGCAGCTCTTCTCGGGGATTCTGCTGCTTGGTTGATGGCAGCGCAGAGAGGAGTGGGGATTTGTCCTAATGAAGAAGAAGGGAAAGTCCTGAGATGGAGTCAGCTGCTGGGGCTCCGACAGATTTGTTCTCCCCGGGATGGCGCTCTTCTGGGGACAGCCGAATGGGCTCCTTGAGGGAGGCTTCCGAATGTCCTGATGACATTATCAGGTCAGCTGAACTGCTTCCCCTTTAAAGGATTTCTCTCTCAAAAGACTGCGTGTGGTGTGGCCTGGAGGAGGATCCGCCTCACCCAGATGGGGAAAGAAAGAGCAAAAGGGGATCTTTTGCTTCCTGGTGAGCTATTCATGGCCTCCACGGGACGTTGTCACGTTGGCATATAAAGGAGATGACTTGAATGGCGGCCAGGGGATTGCGAGCTGTATATTTTCAATGCCCTCTTGCAGTCTCTGGCGCCTTTCAGGGAAAAGCAGGAATGGTTAACCCTTCACTTTCCAAACAGATAAGTTCCCGGTCTGACTCGGTTCCCCGTCAGCTGAAGCCTGTGCCAGTCCTCCATAGAGCTTGCTTGCCTAAAGGATCCCCTGATGAATGCCCATTTGATAAGTTTAAAAGCTTCAACCAACTAGCTGTAGATGGAAAAGAGACCTGTCAGTGTTGGTGACTCCTCTGTCTATTGACTGCCTTGCACTTGGCTTTCCAAAAGACCCGACGGCTGGTCCAAAACTTCCTGCTCTATTTCTTAGGACGTTCAGCTTCAGCCGGCCTCATTCTCTCTGTGTTGTCCCTTACAGCTGCATGTAGATAAGAAGCAGATCAGCGTGGGCTTCATTGGATACCCTAATGTGGGGAAGAGCTCCGTAATCAACACCCTCCGCTCCAAGAAAGTCTGCAACGTGGCTCCCATTGCTGGTGAAACCAAGGCAAGCTTCCCCACAGATTCTGGGTTAAAATGTGGCCATTGTGACTGACTTCCTCTGCCTGAGGGCAAGGTCTTCTCCATCAGTGTGAAGCGTGTTCTCACTTCTAGGATTGCAGGGCTGGAGTGAAAGTGCCTGAGGTGTAGTTCCTCATCCTCTGTACTTTAGGTCTTTGTTTCTCCAGATGTGAGAAATATCTGATAACTTGGAGGGGGATGCTGAACAAAACTTTTATCAGATGGCCGAAAGAACCCAAAATGGCCATGTTGGAACTAGCATGTAGAGCAGGGGGTCTTCAAACGTGGCCCTTTGATGACTTGCGGACTTCAACTCCCAGAATTCCTCAGCCGGGCACGCTGGCTGAGGAATGCTGGGAGTTGAAGTCTGCAAGTCATAAAAGGGCCAAGTTCGAAGACCCCTGATGTAGAGTGAGAATCTTTGTGTCAATATGCTCAGCTGATTAGACAGCTACAGAAATTCACTGAAATGTGATTACTGGAAAAAAACAACCCCAACCTTGCCATTTAAATGTGGTTCTGAGCTTTGCTGATGTTTGTGTGAACAGTAGAAAAACTGCCTTTAGGGAGAAGAAAACAGGCTTGGATTTATTGTATGCCCTGCTCTAGCCTGCTTGCTAAGTAGCCTTTCCAAAGAAAGAGCAGGTGAGGCAATGATATTAAAGGGCTACTCGCTTGTTTCCTGGCCATGAGGTTCTTGATGCTTAGATCCTTGAACAATCTCAAGAGCTGCTGTCATGTGTTCTGTTCCTTCTGAAATAAAAGACAGCCTGGCTTTCCTTTTCCCTCTGCAGGTATGGCAGTACATCACTTTAATGCGCCGTATTTTCCTTATTGACTGCCCAGGTGTGGTGCACCCCTCAGGAGACTCGGAAACAGATATTGTACTCAAAGGAGTGGTACGTATCAAGGGAGACATTGGGCAAGCTTTTTTCTGCCTTAGTCTGACTTGGCCAGCCTTACTTACCGCGTTTCCCTGAAAATAAGACCTACCTTGAAAATATGACCAAGCTTGAGTTTCAAACATGTGCCCAATATAAGCCCTACCCCCAAAATAAGCCCTACCTAAGATCCTGCCCACTCCATTGCACCTGGTTGCACAAAGTGGGGCGAGGCACACTACGGTGGGGATGGGGGTGGAGCTGTCCCATGCGCCCCACACCCACTTACCTTAGAACGGTTGCAGCCAGGCCTCCCATGCCCCAACACCTGCCTCGGCTTGCTGGCCCACGTCTTCTGCGGCCACTCGCAACTGCTCGCGCGCATCGCCCCCAGCCTCCATTTTGCCTTCAGAGGTCTTCCAGAAAGGCCTCTGCAGCTGAGAAATGAGCTCCGGATTGACATGCATGGGCCCCCTGGCCTCTGTTTCACTGTCAAGAGGCCTTTCTGGAAGGCCTCTGACAGTGAAATGGAAGCTGGGGAGTACCACTCACGTCAATCCGGTGCTCATTTCTCGGCTGCAGAGGCCTTTCCTGAGGCCTGAGTGATGTTCGGGAGCGGTAGCAGAAGAAGTGGGCCGGAGAGACAGGTGTCGGGACTTGAGAGGCCTGGCTGCAGTGGTCCTAAGGTAAGCGGGTAAGACATCTCCTGAAAATAAGACCTTGTGCCTCTTCGGGAGGCAAAAAAATTATAAGACGATCTTATTTTGGAGGGAACACAGTATTATTGAAATGTTGCCAAGATGCAGGGGCTTAAATAACCACAATAAATTACTTAATTTACTTAAGATTTCAGTAAGGCATTTGACAAAGTAGATCACAGCCTACTTGGTAAGAAAGAAAATCATGGAATAGACAGTACCACTATCAGTTGTATTCGTAGCTGGCTGACAAACTGCACTCAGCATTTGGTCCTTGGTGGAACTACATCTACATGGAGGGAAGCATGTGGTGGGGTGCCCCAGTGTTCTGTCTTAGGCCCAGTGCTCTTCAACATCTTCATGAACGATTTGGATGAGGGGATAGAAGGGGAACTCATCAGATTTTCAGATGACACAAAGCTGACAAGAGTAGCCAACACTTTAGAAGATAGGCTCAAGATTGAGAAGGACTATGACAGACTTGAACAGTGGACCCTATCCAACAAAATGTAATTCAGGGGTGAGAAAGGTAAGATCTTACACTTAGACAAGAAAAAAAAATGCATACATATAGAATAGTGGCACCTGGCTGTAGTAGTAGTAGTAACAGAGGGATGTTGGTGACCTAGTACAGAGGTCCCCAACCCCTGGTCCATGGAGCAGTACTGGGCTGCGGCATGCCATAACTGGTCCGCACAAACAAGCAAAACCCCATCCGTGGGATGCAGGCAGCACACAAAACCATGCACCCTCCAGTCCGTGGAAAAACCTCTCTCCACGGAACTGATCCCTGGTGCTCAAAGGGTTGGGGACCTCTGCAAGTATGAGCTTGCAATTTGCTGCAGCTGCTAGAAAGACCAATGTAGTCCTTGGCTGCATCAACAGAGGGATAGTATCTAGATCACATGAAGGACTAATGGAGGCTTTATACTGCACTGCATCCCCTTTTGGTCACCATGATACAAAAAGAATGAGTGCAGTGAAGAGCAACAGAGAGGATGAAGGGACTGGAGGCTAAAGCATATGATGGAATGGTTCCAGGAAGAGAAAGAGTAGTGGTGACACGGTAGCAGCCTTCCAGGACATGAGGGGTTGCTGCAGATGCGGGGATTGACTTATTCTCCAAAGCACCTGAGGCAGGGAAAGAGCTAATGGGATGAACACTCATTAAAGAGAGATCCTGCCTAGAACTAAGGAGAAATTTCCTGACAGTGAGAAGAATTAATGAGCGCAAAGGGCAGCCTCTGTGGATGCTCCATTGCTGGAGGTTTTCAGGAAGAGATTGGACAATGATTTGTCCGGAATGGTATAGGACCGTGGTGGCGAACCTATGGCACGCGTGTCACAGGTGGCACTCAGAGCCCTCTCTGTGGGCATGCGCCCCATCGCCCCAGTCCTAGGCCTTCAGCTGGGTTTTATAAAACCTTTTTGCTTTAGGACTCCGCCGCTGTGTGCAACAACAAAAAGAAAGGTTCAGTCAATCAATTTTAACTTCTCGTGGGGGAAAAAAAGATCTCGCAAAGTTGAAATTGATTGATCCACCCAGTCTGCCATTACACTGCATCCACGCCCACCCAATGGGCCACGGCCACCCAATGGGCCACTCCCACCCGGCACCCGATGATACATAAGTGGGTTTAGGGTTGCAGTTTGGGCACTCGGTCTCCAAAAGGTTTGTCATCACTGGTATAGGATCTCCTGCTTGAGCAGGGGATTGGACTAGAAGACCTCCAAAGCCCCTTCCAACCATTTTTTTTTAAATTCCATTTATATCCCGCCCTTCTCCGAAGACTCAGGGCGGCTTACAAGCTTAGCAGTAGCCTTCATTCTATGTATATGCCTGCTTATTAGGGCTTTCACACACACCCCCAGCGGCATTATTACAAAGTCAGCTTAATTGCCCCCAACAATCTGGGTCCTCATTTTACCTACCTCGGAAGGATGGAAGGCTGAGTCAACCTTGAGCCTGGTGGGATGCGAACCTGCACTAATTGCAGGCAGCTGGTGTTACTTAAGGAGGCATTAGCCCACTGCTCCACCAAGGCTCATTTTCTTTGTAGTCGTCGGAGACGCATGTGTGGAAATCTGTGTCTTTGGTAAAAGCTAGGAGTTTGACTGCTCTGTAATTTCCAGGTTCAGGTAGAAAAAATCAAGAGTCCGGAAGACCACATTGCTACTGTGCTGGACAGAGCCAAGCCGGAATACATCAGGAAGACATATAAAATAGAGTCCTGGGAAAATGCAGAGGATTTCCTGAAGAAGCTAGCATTCCAGACTGGGAAGTTACTGAAGGTGAATCTGGCCTTATGAGTGCTGAATAGCCATTTGATTCCAGAGAAAGGAGTTTGGAGCCCTTAGTGCGGACGTTCGGTCAGCAAGTGAGACGTTTCCTGAAGAGGAAAAGTCGATTATGCTACAGGGAGATGATGACTTAGTGTGGTTGCTGATGGCTTGCTCTCTGGGAGGCTGAAGGGGCTTGATGGTAATATCGGATGAAGCAGGCCATCAGAGTACACAGTGGGGTAGTTTGAGGAGATACGGTACGAATCCAGCCCATAATTCCCCCCTCCCGCTCCCTCTGCACACATCCTGCCCGGAGTCGTGGCCCCAGGCCCCTTCGTCGTCAGGCTGTTCTCTTGGATCTCCTCTCTTCCCCTCTTTCCCGTTGTGACTGCTGGCCCGTCTGCCTTTGCAGGGAGGGGAGCCTGATCTGCACACGGCCAGCCGGATGGTGCTAAATGACTGGCAGAGAGGCCGCATCCCGTTCTTTGTGAAGCCTCCCAGCGTGGAACGGGACTCTCCGGTAAGGGCAGCCAGAATAGCTTGAGTGTTTCTTTTCAAAGAGAAAAAGGAGGAAATACAAGAGCAGGAGTTGGCAAAGCAGGACTGATAGCGGGCTGGTTTTGAAGGCAAGAACTTGAAATAATAGAAATCTTGCTCCCCTTCCTGGGTCCCTACGAATATTCACTGTGTCTTGTCTGGCCGTAAGAGGGCAGACAGGTAGATGAGCCTTTTCCGGGCCTTTTACGTCTCCCCCAACTTCACACAAGGTGAGGAGGGCCCACCTGACTTGGACAACTTAAAGGTTTTTGTACCATTTTCGTAATTATAAACTACTCGTGGGAGTAATTCAGAACAAGCAGTTTCAGTGCACAAGTAGTCCTCGGCTTACAATCATTCATTAGTGACCATTCAAAGTTACAACAGCGCTGAAAAAAGAGATTTATGACCGTTTTGTCACATGGCCGTTGCAGCAGCCCTGTGGTCAGGTGATCACAATTCGGCCGTTTGGCAACTGACTCATATTTATGACAGTTGCAGGGTCCCTACTTGTGATCTTCTGAGAAGCAAAGTCAGTGGGGAAACCAGATTCACTTAACAACGGCGTTACTAACTTAACGACTGCAGTGATTTGCTTAACATTGCCAAGAAAGGCCATAAAATGGGACAAAACTCAGTTTAACTCTCTTAGTAACTGAAAGGAGTCAAGGACTATCTGTAATTGTTTTCTATGTATTCTGTTGTCAGAAAAGAAGGGAAACTGAGCCATCACTTCTGTCCGGAGTCCCTACCTTCTTTTTAGGAAGATGGGAGGATTTGATGGTGGTACATCTGCATAAAGGGATTGGTGTACTTGACTATCCTTTCTCATGAATCTGGGTTCTGACTGGCATAGGTCAGGTCAGGATCCTGGCAAGCCTTACCGAAGGCCTTCACAAGGGGAAAATTGTGCCAAAAGCCTTTGGAGTCGAACAACCCAGTGGCAAAGTGAAGGGCGGGGATGGACGAGTAACCTGGCTTGCTGAGAAACTTCCATTGCTTACTTTCTCAGCCCACAGAAGCTGCCTCAGATGTGACTACAGGCCTGAGTCACAGTGAGAACTCAGGGATGAGAGAAGAATGTGAAGGACAGGCTGGGAGCGATGGGTGTGCCAGCGTGGCACCAAAACGGCCTTTGCCTCAAGTGCCACAAAACTATGAGAAGATCACAGTGACCTCTCAATTCTTGGAAGAGGACCTAGTTCCTGTGAATATGCTGGGTATCAGTGAAACAGACAGCGGTTCGGAGGAAGAGGAAGAGCAGAGTTCACCACAGGGGAGGCCAACTTGTGAGGCTAGCCCCAGAGAAGATCCAAAGGTCGTACTTAGGTCCCTGGAAGAGAAGATTGCCAAGTACAAGAGATTCTTGGAGAAGGCAAAGGCCAGGAGATTCTCAGCCATAAGGTAGGGCATCTGACCTTCCTTGGTTCATCTGATTGGGCAGAAAGAAGGGCCTAAAACACCGACTCAAGACTGACCAATCCTTAACCCTCTTTCTTTCCAGCATCGATTGCAGCACCCAGTTCATACTTAAAACAAAAATTTCAGGCTCAATCTGTTTCTGTGCACGGAATCTTCTGGTGGTTGAAAGATGCACATTTGGGGTCTCTGCCCCCCCCCCGCATGAAACAAAAGGGGCTGTTTTGGTCTGTGCAGGGGCTGAAATGCAATGGTGTCGGGTAGAGAGAGTGTGGGGGCAAGTGGAAGAACAGGGCACAAAACCAGACGGGGAGTATGGAGGAAAAGTGAGAATCAGCTGGTCATTGCTATCTCTCCTCCCCATAGTTGTTCCCACACCGCCAGTCAGTTTGCAAACCCCATATGTTCCCTATCCACCCTTCTCCAAAAAATCAGTCTCTCCCCCTCTTGATCAGCCATTTTCTACTTGGAACCTTTTAGAAGCATGGAGCATGTTTTAGGACTTATACTTAAGACACATGGAGGTTTCCAGTTGTGGGAACATGCCATAAAATAAGTTCCTCAGAGAAGACTCTGAGGACTCTGCCACATGGAGGAATTCCCAATCACTTCCAGCAATAATAGTAGGGCCTACCAACAGTTACAGCGGTCTGTAAATTTATTTGTGGTCACTTCATAAAGAGAATAAGCAACCCCTATGATTGGGATGGAATGGACAAAGATGCTTTTCTTTCCTTGCGTTTCTGCCAGCGAAGGTCCCACCTCATCCCCTCCTATTGTGCTAAACGGTTCTCCAACATGTAATGATTGGGGTGAGGAACTCGCCAACAACCGATGGCTGTTATTCACCTGTAGGTGATGGTTTGAATAAAAGCCTCCCGTGTTCTGGAACACGTCCATATTTTGCCCGTTCCTGCAGAAGGGAGGAAAAAGAGGCCCCTGGAAACATAGAGGTGGTTGGGATGGTGGGAAACCTGGGAAGTGGGGGCTTTTAGGAAGTAGTGACATCACATCTTTGTCCTGTATGAATTATTTTTCCCCCAAAGTCAGGACAAGTAAAACATCATTTTTTTCCATTATAAACCATAGTTTGAGCCCAAATGGTTCAGCAGATAACCCTAGGAAGGAGCTTCTTCTAGGTTCACAGCAGCTCTCTCCCCACTTACTTACGTTCCATCAAGTCAGGGTTAGCTCTGAGCAGCCAGAGATATTTCTCTCCGGGATTTGTCCTTAGCCTGATCTTCCAGGTTTTCCATTGTCCACTCATCGCCCCTGGAACCGAATCCATCCGCCTGGCTGCTGGTCATCTTCTTCCTCTTTCCTTCCACCTTGCCCAGCATTGTAGGTAGTCCTTGCTTAATGACCACAGTTGGACTGGCCATTCTGTTACTAAGCAACACGTCACATGAGCAATCCACACCAGATTTACGACATCACTCCCACTGCGGTCGTGAAGTGAGACATCCCGTGTCTGTGACTTGCAATTTTACTGCCAGGTTCTCCATTGGCTTTTTTTTTTTTTGAAGCTGGCTGCAAATCATGCAGAGGGTGAGCACCTGACTGCCGGATGTTGCAACAGTCCTAAATGTCTGTTGGCTGTGAAGCAACCACATTTCAGTCAGGTAACCACAGGGATGCTGCAACAGCCCTAAGTGCAGTGACTTATTGTAAAGTTACTTTTTCATTGCTGTTGTAACTGAACTGTTGCTAAACCATTAGCAGTCGTTAAGCAAGGACTTCTCCAGAGTCAGGTCTTTGCACGTGTCCAAAGCGAGATAATTTGATTCTTGTCATTTGTACATTAGTGAGAACGCTGGGTTTATTTCTTCAGTGATCCATTTGTTGGTTATTTATAAAGCATATATTCTACATTGTATTTTTTCAACTTATGATTATGATAAGAGAATTAGGCTGTCCTATTAAACTTGAGGCTATACAACTGCTAGACGAAGGGTGGGAGGGGAATCAGATCTAGGTAGAGACTTAACTGTTTGTTTGCTCTCCTACCTAGAATCCCTAAGGGGCTGAATGAAAAAATATTTGCAAAACCAGAGTTGGATTCAGCGGCTGTTGAAACTCGGAAGACTGGAGGTATGGTGGCTCCTTCAGCAGTATCTGCATCCTGTGCACATTTTATAACTTTATTCTTATAAAGGGCCATTGCTGGCTTCATTCCACTTGACACACTTAAGCCACAGGATTCTGTGTTGCAGTGCAGATAGTACAGTTCTCCACATTTCTTTTCCCCAAAATGCTCAGCTGTTACTAATCTGCATGGATTTTGACTAGCACGGAGTGCTGGTTGTTAAGGAATGACTACGAAAAAGTGTAGTTGCCCTCTTGTTCACTTTGGAGAGCTTCCCAAGTGCATCCGTGTAGCCTAGAAAGCTGCAGTAGATAGGCTCACACCTAGTCTGGAAAACCCTTTTTCTCATGCGGTTTTGAGTGACCTACTTTGCTTCTTGTGTTCGTTGAACATATTTAAGGTCATCCATCAGAGAAAAGGGGGGCCAGGAAGCTGTCATTGTGTGTGGAAGGGGAGCCCAGCTATCCCATTCTGAAGCAGTTTTGTCCTTTACTAGAAAACTCTTCGTTGCTCAGTGTTTCGTTCTTCAGGAAGAGCTTTCTCTTTATTTGTCTCTCACCTATTCTTGACATGCTACTTTTAGGAAAACAGAGAGAGAGAAGGAAAAGGAAGGTATCGGAGGGAGAGGAACAGCAGAGTTCCAGCGCCTGCAAGAAACTGAATTCAAAGGAGGTAAGTGTCAGCAGTGGAAGTTGGCTGAGTGGCTTTGGGACAGTCGCTTTTCCTTAGCTCAGACCATCTTATGGAATTGTTCTGGGGGAAACAGGAGGTGGGAGCAGTGTGTAGGTCAACCTTTTCACCGATTGTACCACTTTTAGGATATGGCAATATTTGAGTACCACCTAGCAAGGTGTCAAAAACTTGATGACCAAAAACAAAACACCTGTTCAAAGTTGCATTTGCACTGCAATGTCTTCTGACTGTTTTTTCACACTTAATCACCATTGCAGCATCCCCTGGGTCATGTGATTTATATTTGGATGCTTGGCAACTGATTCATATTTATGATGGTCACAGTGTCCCAGGGTCATGTGATCCCCTTCTGCAACCTTTTGACAAGCAAATTCAATGGCAGGGCTGCTGGTGGCCAAGTGCTAAGGCGGGACTTCTCTCCCTCCTTCCCTGCCTCCCTCTCTCTCATTCCCTTCTCCTTCTGAAGGAAGAATTTGAAACCCCACCCCCACCCCATATTTTCCCTCTTCCATATATTCATCAAACAAGGAAAAGCCTCCAGAGACAGAAAAGACAAGCCATTGAGGGAACCAGCTTAAAAAGTCGCATTCCCCTTTAAGAATTAGCTACTGGCTAGAAAGGAAAGTTAAGGAGCTGGCGGCCAGCACTTAAGGAAGAAAAAAAAATGTAGTAAGTACTGGCTGCCGGCTAAGTCAGCCTCCCCAAATGGCTCCATTCATAAGTAAAGGAATGCTACAGGCAAAATCCATTCAGGAGAAAAATACTTCAAAATCCCTTGCAGCAAAACTTACAGCTAACAATAGCAGAGCAATAGAAGCTAACAGAAGACATCAGCCAAGTAGAAATTGCCAAACGCTCCTTAAGAACACAAAGCCCACATTGCACAAATCCCAGAACTCTCAAAGTCACAAAAGTACGTAAGAATCCTTCCACTTTCCATCTCTCTCCCTCCGTGCCCCACCTCCAGCCAATGCTGCCTTTCTTCATTTCTCGTGGAGGGCGACACCCCTCCCCCCTTTCTTTCCTGTTTGTTCCTGCCAGCACAGGTGGCCCCAGAAGTTGTAGATTGGTTCATGGCCGGCCTGCTTGATCTCCTCTGCTCTCCCTCACCCTCCTCCTCCTTTTTTCTCTTCAGTGCAGCTGGAGCTGACTCCACTTCCTCCCAAGGCTGCCTCTTTTTTTCTCTCTCCCTCTCCGGTCAAAAGTGCCTCCTTTTATAGCCTCTCCTGTCTCCACCCCCCTCCTCTTCCTTTCTCATGGGGGGAGGTGAGACTTTGCCTCGCCCCAGCCACTCTGCAGCTCCAGAGGACTCTCTCACAGTAAGTCCTTGCCTGCGCTGGCTCTTTCCCTCCCCCACTACACTTGGCTGGGCAGGGCTGTGTGCTACCTGCCTCTTGCTAATGTACCACAGGGGGATATGCATACCACCGGTTGAAAAGCCCTGATGTAGGTTACCTTGAGTCATACAGAAACTGAAAGTAGGATGTGGATCAGTGGATCTCTGCGGTTTTCACAAGGTGCAGCCCAAGGGAAGTGTGTTCATTTTATGTGGCATAGTTGTCATGTAGTGTGGATTTTAAAAACAGAATTGTAGTAGGGCTTATGTATGGGGGAAAGATTTCCTTTTGGGATAGTAAGTTACAGCTATTACATTGTCCATTGTCTTGGATTGTTCCAAAACCTTTGTTTTGCCTTTGCAGAAGAGAAGAGCAGAGCGGCAGCAGCACTCAAAGAAAGTTGGTGTTCGATATTATGATACTCATAACATCAAAAACAGAAACAGGAACAAGAGGAAAGTTGACACTGGAGGCCAGAGACTTACAACCTAAGATAAATCAATAAAGATACATTTTGAAATGGTTATCTTTATAAATCCACATAGTAAACATTCACCACATGAAAACTGTTGGTTACCAGTTGGGATCCTTACAAAAGACTTTGCCCATCAATGTGAAAACTAAAAATCAAAGTAGGAGAAAGGGCAAATTTTCTTACTACTTTTGGCATATATGGCTGGTAAAGGGGAAGTTGATCAGGATGCGTGATCACCAGTTAAACCACTACATCAGATTTCAGGAGTCAGGATTAATTTCAATGCATTTTGTACAGCCCTTGTTTTGCAATTGGGCAGAGTCCTGCTGGCATTTTTTTTAAAAAAGCGCCTCTATTATTTACCTCCAGTAAATATTAATTGAAAAGGCAAATCCCAAGCCAGTTGAGATTCTTTTTAAATGTGCAAGAGGCATTTGAACAGTATTTGAATTTATGTTGATTCAGATGAGGTGGAACATTTAGGTACAGGTAGATTCTGGATTCTTTCAGGAAGAATTCTCTACAGCCGAGTTCTCCTTTTCCCCTCAAGGCACTTTTTGCACTGGGCTGACAGAAAGCTTATTTCTTCGGTGCAATGATGCCTTCCAGCTGTGCCTAAAATAAAGCAGTTAATCAGTGAGGACTTATGCATTGTGCCAAAAAGATACAAAACTGTTGAGAGACAATGGTGCTGCTGGGCATGAAGGAGACACATTGCATCAAATATTTTAGCCGTCGACCATTCTGCAACAGGATATGGTTGACTTAGAAATGGAAGCATATTTGTTAAGTTTGAAAAACAGAATCCTGCATGGGCTTTTTTTCAGAGACTTCCAACACCACAAGCGGTGTAAATTGGCCAGGTCCAACTCATCCTAAGACACACAACATATCCATGTAGTCCTCAACTTACAACCAGTTGCATATGTTTGAAGTTACAATGCACTCGCCAAAATCTATGACTTGATTTGAAAGTTATGATGGCAGCAGCACCCTGTCACGTGATCACATTTTGGGCACTCGGCAACATCCTACAACGCGTCCCCAACCTATGGTCACCGGGAATAGCTGGCGAGCCCCGCCCCACTCACTAGCACTGCCACGTGGGCATTAGCGGGCCCATTTGCACATCAGAGTGCGTGCCATGGGTGTGCATGGCCCACTTGTGCATGCACATGCATGCTAATGCTGTCGTGCGTGCGCCCAGAGCCCCGCATGCGCACATTTCCCTACTGCTCCCTTCTGGGAAGGTTGGGGAACTCTGTCCTACAATGATATGAACACATTGTTCTGTTTTTTGCCATGGCAAAAACTGAATAAAACAAATTCACTTAATTATACCGTAAGCAAAAAAGATCAAAATCAGGTCAGGTCGGGCAGTGACCTGCTTAACCACCAATTCTGGGCTCAATTGCGGTCATGGGTCAAGGAGTACCCGTATTGCGCAAGGGAAGGTGGAGTAAGTGGATTCCTTCCTCCCACTAAGCAGAGCAGCCAATGAAAACTAGAAGGCTCCGTTTGTGTCTTCCCTAACCTTGAGCTGCTGATTAGTCCGTTTCAGGAACTGGACCTCCTCGGTGTGCTTCTTCTCTTCCACCTGTCGCCTTTCCAGTTCCCGCTTTTCAATGGCTTCACACTTGGACTTCTGCTCATTCACCTGCCTCTCCAAGTCCCGCTTCTCATCCTCTAGTTCTGCAATCTGGAGACAAGAGAAGACACCGGGGACCTTGAAGAAGGGCTGCCACTCGCTCCGGTCTGCTCGTCCGGGGCAGCCTAAGCCTCGCCTCTGCCTGGGCCGGACGGGCACCCGCCGGGAGGCCGGGGAGCTCCGGCTGACCTTACCTTCCTTTCCATGTCGGATTTGCCCTGCTCGGCCTGCAGGGCCTTCCTCATGCCGAAGGCCACGCTGCTCTCGTACAGCGTCTGGTAGGCCGCGATGGTCATCCGGATCTCGTCCCGCACGCGCAGCAGCAGCAGCCCGCGCTCGGCGCAGTTGATGGTCACCTGCCGGATCAGCTCGTCTGCGGGGGCCGGGGGGGGGAGGGGAGGAAGTCAAGCGACGCCGGCGGCCCCCTCCTCCCTCGCTCCCCCCCCCCTCCGCCCCGCCGTCGCTCACCGAAGCACTGGGAGTAGAGCTCGCGCCGCACCGGGCAGATGCCGGTCTCGCGCGCCTGGCGCTGCTGCAGCTTGAGGTCCAGCTGCTCCTGCAGGTGCACCACGTCCATGCGCGTGCTGGGCGTGCTGGAGACCTGCTGCACCCAGAGCTGGTTCTCCTCCGTCCATTCTCTGCAGCGGGAGGCGCAGGTCAGCCGCCGCCGCCGCCCCCCCCCCGCCGCCCCCCGCCCCGCCCCCGCCCCCCGCCCGGCTCACCGCGGCGGCAGGATGGCGTTGAGGATCTCCTCGGCCTGCTTGCTGGGGTCCACCGAGGGCGGCGGCGGCGCCTTGCTCTTGGGCGGCGAGACGGGCCCCGCCGGCACCGACAACTGCGGGCTCCCCTTCAGCGGCCGGGCCTGCGGAGCGGCGGAGCCATCAATCCCCGGCGGCGGCCCGCCACGCCCGCCCGCTGCCCCCGCTCCCCCCCGCCCCGCCTACCTTGGGCGAGCGCTTCTCGGTGTTGCGGCTGACCAGCACCGGCGTCTCGTAGCGCAGGAGGGAGTCCGCGGGGGGGATCATGGCGGCTCCTCCGGGCCCGACCGGCGCCCAGCCAGTTGCGCCGCCGTTGCCACGGCCACGGGGACGCCGGGGGCGGGCGGGAGCACGCGCAGGCGCACAAAGGCCTGGCCGCAAGAACCCCCCCCTCGCTGGCCTCAGCCAATCACGGGCCGCGTCACAAGGCAGGCCAGCGAGGGCGGAAGCGCTTCCGGGTCGTGCGGAGGGCGGCGGGGGCCTAGGAGCGGAAACCAGGAACTGGGACCCGGCGAGGCGCCATGGAGGAGTCGGAGCGGCGGCGGCGGCGGCACCGGAAGCGGAGCCCGCGGGGAAGCCCCCGGGAGGCCGACAGGTGAGCGCCACGGGCGGGGGCGGGCGGGGCGGGCTGAGAGCGGGGCGGGCCCGGGCTCGGTGCCTGACGGGGTTTGTGTCGTTGGAAGGTCGCAGTCGAGGAAGAGGCGCCGGTCCTCGGGCAAAAAGAGCAGGTCGCCGCCGCCGCCCCGGGAAAAGCGGAGCCGGAGTCCGCGACACGCGGGCGCCAGGATAAAGCAGGTACGCGGCTGGGGGAGCCGGTGCGGGCTGCCCGGGGGTGGGGGAGAGAGGAGGCCGCTCTCCGCGTGGCCGGCAGGCCGGCTCCTGGTCTGCCTGCAGCGAATCCCCGGCCGTAGGCCAGGCGAGCGGTCTCGGGTCGGGGCCTCGCCGCCGCCTGCCCAGCCTCTCGGTGCCAGGGTTCCGGTTCAGGCGCTTCTGGCGCTGTGCAGCCCTCAGTTCCACCGGAAGGCTGGTTCCCTTGTCCAGCTGCCCCTTAGCCTGTTGGGTGTCCCATTCGGCTACACTGGGTCGTTCAGTAATTCAAATGTTTGCGATGCTTTGCGGCCACCTGTTTTAACCTGCTCGTTCTAATTTGAATAATAGTGAACTCTTATAAAATATAGCTGGGAGTCGGAAAATAGTTTTTTTTATCTTTGTCCCTGAGTTCCGCTTGTAGGTATCTATTTATTCCTCCACTGTAATAGGAGCCGGAGGATCATTCTCGGAGGGGACACGAAGAGCGGCAGAATCAAGAACGCTCAGAGCTTGAACACAGGCAACGAAAAAGCCATAGAGAGAGGTACCGGGATCATTCAGGTCGAAGGAAGCTCACTAAGGAACAGGCCGAGAGACGTGGAAGGGAAGAGGATGGCCGCCATCTCCTGGATCAGCAGGCGGAAAGGGAATTCTATAATGATAGGCGGCGGCAACATCGTCAACAAATGGAAGCAAGTGGAGACGAAGAAAATAGCGAGGGAAGAGGGCCCAGCAACAAGAACGCGGACAAGGAGGCTAGCAAAAAGGAAAAACCAAGTTTTGAACTATCTGGTGCTCTTTTGGAAGATTCCAATACTTTTCGGGGTGTTGTGATCAAATATACCGAACCCCCAGAAGCACGCATTCCCAAAAAACGATGGCGTTTATATCCCTTCAAGAACGATGCGGTTCTTCCTGTTATGTACATTCACCGGCAGAGTGCTTATCTATTGGGAAGGCACCGACGCATTGCTGATATCCCCATTGACCATCCCTCATGCTCTAAGCAACATGCTGTTTTTCAGTACCGGTAAGTTCTTTTTTTTTATTGAAAAGTTTTTCAATACATTTTATCTTTAACAAAACAACCCCTCCCAACCCTCCCCCCCCTTCCCAACCCAACCCTCCCCCCTCCCCTTCCCCCCTCCCCGACTTCCCAGAGCTAAATACAAGGTATAAAAGTAGAAACAATCATCTACCATATGCTAACAACAATGAGTTATTAAATCTACCGTGCTTTAACTCTTGTAAAGTGACTACAAGCAATATAAATATCACATCAATACTTATTCAAATGCTAAATGAAACTTTTTAGTCCCATATTTATTCTGGATGTAATCAATCCATTTTTTCCACTCCACAATATATCTCTGTTGCGAATGGTCTTTCCAATACGCCGAAATCTTTGCCATTTCCGCCAGGTTGGAAACTTTTAGAGTCCATTCTTCTATAGTTGGCAGTTCTTCCTTCTTCCAATATTGCCCTATTAAAAGTCTTGCTGCCGTAATTAAATTCAACATCAATTTAATGTCCACAACAGTAGTATCAGTAATAATACCCAGTAAGAAGAATTGCAGAGAAAACTTTATCCTTCTCTTAAATATCTTCTGCATATTCCACCAAATTTTGATCCAAAAAGCTTTAACCTTTTTACAGGTCCACCATATATGAAAATACGTTGCATCTTCACCACCACATCTCCAACATTTAGGCTGATAGTTCGGATACATACTTGCTAATTTTTTGGGATCTAAATGCCATCTATAAAACATTTTATAAAAATTCTCTCTTAAATTTTGGGCTTGCGTAAATTTTACATTTCTCACCCAAATCTTTTCCCACGTGTCCATTGTTATAACTTCTTGAATATTCTGAGCCCACTTTATCATGCAATCTTTAACAAGTTCTGTCTCTGAATCAATTTCTATCAATGCAAGATATATCCGTTTGATATGTGCTTGACCCTGATTTCTAATTTGCTTTACCAAATTTTCATCAGTCATTGAAAAACCAATTTTCTGATCTTCTTTCCACCTGGCCTGTAGTTGCCCATACTGAAACCAGGTTTGAACAATCTTTTCTCCTCGTAAAAAATTATACGGCTTCAAATGCCATACATTCCTTTCCAAACTTAAAATTTCCTTATATGTAGTAATATCATGTTTAAACCCAACATTTATATTTTCTATTGCATGTTTCGGTATTGCCCATAAAGGGATCTTATAGTTTAACTTATGTCTATACTTTTTCCAAACTCGCAACAGAGCATGTCTTAAAATATGCACCTTAAACACATTATCCACCTTCTTATCATACAATAAATATGCATGCCAACCAAATAACAAATCATGATCTTCAAGATTTAATAATCTTCCTTGTGTTAAATTAATCCAATCACTTATCGCTGACAAGGCAGCAGCTTCATAGTATAATTTAAAGTTGGGCATCTTGAGGCCACCTCTTTCACGCGTGTCCTGCATAATCTTAAATTTAACTCGTGGCCTTTTCCCTGCCCAAACAAATTTATTAATACCCTTTTGCCATTCCTCCAAGTTTGAGTCCTTTTTAAGAATAGGTATCATTTGAAATAAAAATAGAAATTTCGGCAAAACATTCATTTTCACTGCTGCAATTCTTCCCAATAAAGACAATTGTAATTTTTTCCAGCTATCCAATTCTTTTTGAACTTTTCCCCATAACTTTTCATAATTATTTTTATATAACTTTGCATTTGAGGGTGACAAATATACCTCCAAATATTTAACCCTTTTAACAATTTCAAATCCAGTTAACCCTTCTAAAACAGCCTTTTGTGATACTGACATGTTCTTGGACAGCATTTTAGTTTTTTGTGTATTAACCTTGAATCCAGAAACTTTCCCATATTGCATAATTATCTCCATCAGTCCTACAACAGACTTCTGGCTGGGTCACCGTAACAACCAGATCATCTGCAAACGCCCTCAATCTGTAATCCTGATCTCTTATTTGAATTCCCTTAATTTTTCCCGAATCCCGTATTTTAATCAATAATATCTCCAATGTTAAAACAAATAATAGAGGTGATAACGGACACCCCTGCCTTGTGCCCTTTTCAATATTACATGCTTCGGTCAAACTATTATTTACTATTATACGGGCCGTTTGCTTTTGATATAATGCCCTGATTGGTTGTAAAAATCTATCCCCAAAATTCATTTTATCTAATACTTTCATCAAGAATTGCCAATCCAATTGATCAAAGGCTTTTTCAGCATCCAAAAAGATCAGCGCAGCAGGGATCTGGTTGTTTCTTTCCAGAAATTCCAACAAATCAACTATATGCCTCACGTTATTTTTCATTTGTCTACCACTTATAAACCCAGTTTGATCACCTTGAATTACCTGTTGCAGTACCCTCATTAATCTATTAGCTAAAACCTTAGCAAATATCTTGTAGTCCGTATTCAAAAGTGATATTGGTCTATAATTTCTTGCTTGAGTGACATCCTGATCTTCCTTCGGAATCAAAGAAATAAAAGCAGTTTTCCAAGACGGAGGCACCCCTTTTCCCATTTGAATTGTCTGAAACAATTCCCTTAATGGCTTTATCATCTCAGACTGTAAATGTTTATAATACACAGCAGTCAGTCCATCCGTTCCTGGCGCTTTACCCACTTTCAATTGTTTAATTGCTAAAAGAATTTCTTCCTCAGTTATCAATTGATTCATCTCTTCCTTTTGTTCTTGTGTAAGAACCGGAATACTAGCATTCCTCAAATATACATCAATATCTACTTCATTAATCTGATCTCTAGCATATAATTTAGAATAAAAATCAACAAAGGTTTCCTTAATAAGGTTCTGTTGATACACTACCTTGCCCTTGTGTTCTATTTTATCTATATTAGAAGCCCTTTGCTTCTTCCTTAACAAATAAGCTAACCATCTACCTGGTTTATTGGCATTACAAAAAGTGTTATGTCTAGCAAACCGTAGATTAGTTGCCACCTGATCAGCCATCAACTTATCAAACTGTCCCCTTAATAAATTAATAACCTCTTTAATCTTCACATCCGATGGATTAAAAATTAAGGCCTTTTCTTTTTCCCTAATTTCATTCTCTAATTCCTTCCTCCTAAATTCCAAATTATGTCTATATTTGTTATTCAAATATATTAACACACCTCTCATATAAGCTTTAATATAAAGTCAATCCTAGAAAAAGAGTGATGTCTATCGGAAAAAAAAGTATAATCCTTTTCTTGTAAATTTCTTTCTCTCCAAATATCTCGCAGCTCCAAATCATCCTTCATCTCAAAAAAGGATTTAGGCAGCTTAGCATGACTTGGAGTACTTCTAAAAGAATCACTTTTGTCCATTTGTACATCCAAGACCCCATTCCAGTCTCCCATAAAAATAAAAGATTTGTAATCCAACTGAGTGATCTTGCTATGTAGTAAACTATAAAAGTGTGCTTGTTGTTGATTAGGAGCATATAATCCAACCAGAAGCGTTTTTTTGCCTTCTATTAACAAATCTATTATAACGTATCTTCCTTGTTTATCTGCTTCAATTAGCTCCGCTGTCATAGTATTCTTAATATAAACAACCACTCCATTCTTCTTTTTTATTTATTTTATTTATTTATTTTATTACATTTATATACCGCCCTTTCCCGAAGGACTCAGGGCGGTTTACAGGGTAATTAAAAACCAGATACAAAAGTTAAAAACAAGTTTAAAAAAATTACATTTGTCCCTGTATAAATAAAACCCCAGTTAAAATAAGATTAATCCTCAGCCTAGGCCAGAGAGCTCGAAGAGCCAGGTCTTCAGGTCCCGGCGGAATGAGCGGAGGTCGGGGGCAGTCCTCAGCTCCACTGGCAGCTGGTTCCAAAGGGCAGGCGCCCCCACTGAGAAGGCCCTATCCCTGGGTGTCGTCCACCGGCAATCTCTTACCGGTGGCACCCTGAGAAGACCCTCCCTGTGGGAGCGCACTGGACGAAGGGAACTTGATGCCGGCAGCAGGTGTTCCCTCAGATATCCCGGACCCAAGCCATGTAGGGCTTTATAGGTCATTACCAGCACCTTGAATCTCACCCGGAGGGGAACCTGAAGCCAATGCAGCTCGCGGAGTAGAGGTGTTACATGGGAGTATCGGGAGACCCCCATCACAACTCGCGCGGCCGCATTTTGCACCAGCTGAAGCCTCCGAGTGGTCCTCAAGGGCAGCCCCATGCAGTAGTCTAAACGGGAGGTCACGAGCGCATGAGTGACTGTGCATAGGGCATCTCGGTCCAGGTAGGGCCGCAACTGGCGCACCAGGCGAACCTGGGCAAAAGCCCCCCTGGTCACGGCTCCTATATGGTCTTCAAAATTGAGTCGTGAGTCCAGGAGGACGCCCAATAAATTGTGTACCCAGTCTTGAATTAAATAAAAACTTTTGGTCCGTAACTCTAATATGTGTTTCTTGTAAACAAACAACATCAGTCTTAAATTGTTTTAAATATTGAACGATTTTCTTTTCTTCTGTGGTGAATTTAAGCCGTTAACATTCCAAGTTAGAAGCTTAGTCGCCATCCTTGGCGACCCGAAGCTTTTGGAGCGCTTCTTCCAGAATCCCCTTTACATTCTTAGGTCGCGCCCCTCCCACAGCTTCGCTATAGGTACGCTTTGGAAGTTCCATAACTTTCTGCTGGTCTTGTTCTTGCTCTCGTCTCATTCGTCTCAAAGCAGCACGCGTCATCCTCTGGTCTCTAGCTTCTTCCGATGATACTGAAATTTGATCCACTCCTGTAGCTTTCTCATCTATCTGCGTTGTTCCTTCAGCACCTTGAGGCTCTCCCTCGCCATTCTTCTTTGTAGATTCCAAAAGTGGTATGGGGGTTGCTTTTAAAACATTACTATAAAAATCACGTGCCTGCATCACTGTAATAAGACGATATCTCGTACCTTCATGCATCACCACCATACCCACTGGTATCTCCCATCTAAACTTGATATCACGTCGCCTGAGCTCTTGTGCTAAAAAAGCGAACTCCTTTCTTCTCCTTAAAATTCTTGGAGGGATCTCTTTTAAAACCAGGATTTCTTGCTCAGCAATTACAAGCTTAGTGTTGTAAGAAGCTTGAATAACTTCATTCCTAATTGCTCTCTTTGTAAAATAAACTACCACATCTCTGGGTAATTTCCTTTGTCTTGCAATCCACGAATTAACACGAAAGATTTTTTCTATGTCTTCCACAATTCCATCTGCTGGCCGTCCCAGCACCCCTTCCAGAGCCTCAGAGACTATTTCCTTCAGATTTTCTTTAGGATTCTCTTTTAAGCCTCTGATCCTAACAGCAAACTCCATCTCATGGTACTGCACCAAGGTCAGGTCACTGTCGATTTTATCCACCACATTCTCAGTCTCTGACATTTTTGCATCTAGTTTGATATTATTTTGGCTGAGATCTGCCACTCTTTCATCCAAACGCTCGATACATATAGCCATGCCTTGAAATGCAAGCAAGATGTCCGCCCTTATTTCTGTTAACTTCTCATCCAGCTTTTCTGTTAACTTCTCATCCAACTTTTCATCTATAATCTCAGCTAATTGCTGAGATTGCTTTTCCAAAGCTTCTTGCATCACATTCTGCAAATCTTTAACTGTCAAGGCTGGCGTGGGTGCAGGTGCAGGGGGCAATAAAGCTTGCAACGAAGACTGCTGCACCGGGGAAGCCCCCGCGCTTCTAAGAACTTTGGAAGACTTAGCCGCCATTTCCCCCCACTATTGCTTGCTACGCACTTTCACTTTCAAAGTCTGCAAAGTCCACTGAGCTAAAGATCAAAAGTCCACTTTCACCTTAATCTCCTGTATCGCTCTGCCTGCATCCTTGATCTCCAAAATCCTTTCCTGCTGGCAGGGATGGTTGCGAACGCCTTGTTCTGCTCCTAAAAACACGGAGCAGAAACGCTGCGCAGCCCGGAGCAAACCCAGGCTTCGGGGGGGCTCAATCCTTCAGCCCCCAAAACTTTAAGTTCTGGCGGCCCCGGAGAGCTCTACCCCTACCTGGGTACTCACCCCCTCCTCTTCTCCCAAGGAGGGGGCTTCCGAGCCGCCGAAACAGCTGATCGGCGCTGTTTTCGGCGATTCTACAAAGCCGCGGAGCTGACAGCCTGGAAACGGCTGTCTTCGGCGGCGCCTTGCCACCCGGAAGTCCAGTACCGGTAAGTTCTTAATCCAGGGGGATGAGGTGAAGTGGAGAGTGGGATTAGGTGTTTATGGCAAGATTTCTCAAGCTGTGGGCCACAAGTCCCTAGGAGGTTTTGAGTGAATTTGACAAGAGCTACAAAAAAAATGTACCTTGCAGAGGCAGACTTTCTCTGGACAAGCTGGCTGCCCAGTCTACTCTCTCCCTATTTAGGTTGTTGTGGTAGCAGCAGCAGCAACAGTCTCTGGCCCACACCGACTCTGACCTCTGGAGCCTGCTGCTTGCTGCCTCTTGTGTTTTCCCACCCAGCCTGCTACACTTTCTTCTTCCTTCCAGTGTTGAAGGAATTAAGGGGACTTACCGGTAATGCCATTTACACTGCCATCACCTTTCCAACCAAGATGGACAGAAGCTAAACATGTTTTTCATGTTATTCTGCATTCTCAGTGGCTGCTTTGATAGTCCAGGCTTCTTAACTGCTGCTTGGTCTGTAGAAGAGAAGGCAGGTTTAAGGAGAAGAGAAGATCGTCTGGCAGGTGTAATGGGCAACAGTGGGCTCAACCCCTGGACAGAGGTGGCAGTTACTGCTGCCATGATAACCAAAGTAAAGTAGACAGAGAACAGAGTAGGTAGGCAGGTAGAGCTCTGTGCCTCTCCCTGGAGAAAATTTAATTTTTCTATATTGACAGCTATGTCCATGCTGTGGTTACGAGGGACATCATACAGACTCACTTATAGGGGAGTGAACAGAACAAGGATGAAAATTAGAAAAGTCAGAATAAACTTTATTAATTTATCTAGATGTTTATTTATCTAGGGATTGGCATTGCTTGTGCACAAAGTTCTTGACAAACTCATATCAGTGCAAAACAAAGGGAAGGATGGCAGAAGAGTAAGCAAGAGAAGAAGTTGCAAGTCAGTTGGTTTTATTTACAGTCTACATCAGTTTCGTGTCTTTCAGCTGTTTTGAAGCCCACAGATTCCAGGGTTGATGTGAATGGATGACAGTAAATTATGGAAGGCCAATCTGGAATATTTGGAGAAGGGATGCCATGGGCACCTAGAAAAATGGAGGTCCAGAACAGGAGATCTTGGGTGGTTATGGAGGAAAGAAGACACGTATCCTGATCAAATGTTAATGTTATTAGCTTATAGCTCATTTGGTAAACAGAATCCACAGTTATTTAAGTCTGCTCATATCAAAACTTGTTTCCAGTTATTGCATAGATGGTTCAACTTTTTTTATATAAAAAAATGCAAAAATAATATTTGGTTTCAGAAGAAGGCTCTGCAGCTAGAGGAAGCTTGCGTAAAGTTCAGGCAGAATATAGTACAATCTTAAAATACAGGGCATGAAAAAGGCAGCCTCTTTATGCCTTTATAAAGGAACCCAAAATAGATAACTACAACCACATGGAATCAGCATAGCACATAAGCCAACTAAAGCCCTTCAAAACATTCTAAGTAAACCAAGATCCAGCAACCCAAAAACCCAGAAGAAAAAAACAGGAGTCATCTACAATGCAAGAACTGCAACAACCACTATGTAGGCAGACAACTGGCAGAACGCATCCATGAAACACCAACTGGCAGTCAGAAGGCATGACGAAAATTCTTTTATTTCACAACATATAGACAGATTTAACCATAGTTTCAATGGGGAAAATGTGACCATCCTAGACCAGGCCAAATCCAAAACTGCCAGGGAATTTCTAGGAGCCTGGCACTCTGACAAATCAGCCATCAATAGACACATAGACGTTGTTGTTGTTAGCTGCGAAGTCGTGTCCGACCCATCGCGACCCTATGGACAACATTCCTCCAGGCCTTCCTGTCCTCTACCATCTTCTGGAGTCCATTTAAGCTCACGCCTACTGCTTCAGTGACTCCATCCAGCCACCTCATTCTCTGTCATCCCCTTCTTCTATTGCCCTCGATCTTTCCCAGCATTAGGCTCTTCTCCAGTGAGTCCTTCCTTCTCATTAGGTGGCCAAAGTATTTGAGTTTTAGCTTCAGGATCTGGCCTTCTAAAGAGCAGTCAGGATTGATCTCCTCTAGGACTGACCGGTTTGATCGCCTTGCAGTCCAAGGGACTTGCAGGAGTCTTCTCCAGCACCATAGTTCAAAGGCCTCAATTCTTTGGTGCTCAGCCTTTCTTATGGTCCAACTTTCACTGCCATACATTGCAACTGGGAAGACCATAGCCTTGACTATACGCACTTTTGTTGACAGGGTGATGTCTCTGCTTTTTAGTGTGCTGTCTAGATTTGCCATCGCTTTCCTCCCCAGGAGCAAGCGTCTTTTAATTTCTTGGCTAGTCCCCATCTGCAGTGATCTTGGAGCCCAGGAAAATAAAATCTGTCACTACTTCCATTTCTTCCCCATCTATTTGCCAGGAATTGAGAGGGCCAGATGCCATGATTTTGGTTTTCTTAATGTTAAGTTTCAACCCAGGTTTTGCACTCTCCTTCTTCACCCGCAACAAGAGGCTCTTTAGTTCTTCTTCACTTTCTGCCATTAGAGTGGTATCATCTGCGTATCTTAGGTTGTTGATATTTCTTCCGGCAATCTTAATTCCAACTTTTGATTCATCTAGCCCTGCCTTTCTCATGATGTGCTCTGCATATAAGTTAAATAGGCAGGGCGACAGTATACAGCCTTGCCGGACTCCTTTCCCAATTTTGAACCAATCAGTGGTTCCGTGTCCAGTTCTCACTGTTGCTTCTTGACCCGCATATAGGTTTCTCAAGAGACAAATAAGATGGTCTGGTACTCCCATCTCTTTAAGAACTTGCCACAGTTTGTTATGATCCACACAATCAAAGGCTTTAGCATAGTCAATGAAGCAGAAGTAGATGTTTTTCTGGAACTCCCTAGCTTTCTCCATGATCCAGCGTATGTTGGCAATTTGATCTCTAGTTCCTCTGCCTCTTCGAAATCCTGCCTGTACTTCTGGTAGTTCTCGATCCACATACTGCTGAAGTCTAGCTTGTAGGATTTTAAGCATGACTTTACTAGCATGAGAAATGAGTGCAATGGTGCGATAGTTTGAACATTCTTTGGCACTGCCTTTCTTTGGAATTGGAATGTAAACTGATCTTTTCCAATCCTGTGGCCACTGTTGAGTTTTCCAAATTTGCTGGCAAATTGAGTGCAGCACTTTTACTGCACTGTCTTTTAAGATTTTGAATAGCTCAGCTGGAATACTGTCACCTCCACTAGCTTTGTTGTTGCTCAGCTTTTCTAAGGCCCACTTCACTTCACATTCTAGGATGTCTGGCTCGAGGTCAGTGACCACCTCATTGTGATTATCAGGGACGTTAAGCTCATTCTTGTATAGTTCTTCTGTGTAATTTTGCCACCTCTTCTTAATCTCTTCTGCCTCTGTTAGGTCCCTGCCATTTTGGTCCTTTATCATGCCCATTTTTGCATTAAACGTTCCCTTCATCTCTCCAATTTTCTTGAAAAGATCTCTGGTCCTCCCTATTCTATTGTTTTCTTCTATTTCTTTGCACTGTTCATTTAAGAAGGCATTCTTATCTCTTCTAGCTATTCTCTGGAATTCTGCATTCAATTGGGCATATCTATGTTTTTCTCCCTTGCCTTTCGCTTCCCTCCTTTCCTCAGCTATTTGCAAAGCTTCCTCAGACAGCCATTTTGCTTTCTTGCATTTCTTTTTCTTTGGGATGGTTTTGGTTGCTACCTGTTGTACAATGTCACGAACCTCTGTCCATAGTTCTTCAGGCACTCTGTCTATCAGATCTAATTCCTTAAATCTATTTGTCACCTCTACTGTATATTCAACAGGGATATGATTTAATTCATACCTGAGTGGCCTAGCGCTTTTCCCTACTTTCTTCAGTTTAAGCCTAAACTTTGCAAGGAGAAGCTCATGGTCTGAGCCACAGTCAGCTCCTGGTCTTGTTTTTACTGACTGTATAGAGCTTCTCCATCTTTGGCTGCAGAGCATATAGTCAATCTGATTTCTGTGTTGACCGTCTGGTGATGTCCATGTGTAGAGCCGTCTCTTGGATTGTTGGAAAAGAGTGTTTGCTATGACCATCGTATTCTCTTGACAAAATTCTATCAGCCTGTGCCCTGCTTCATTTTGTACTCCAAGGCCAAACTTGCCTGTTATTCCGGTTATCTTTTGGCTTCCTACTTTAGCATTCCAATCCCCCATGATGATAAGGACATCATTTTTTGGTGTTAGTTCTATAAGGTGCTGTAGGGCTTCGTAGAACCGGTCAATTTCATCCTCTTCAGCACTGGTGGTTGGGGCATAGACTTGGACTACTGTGATATTGAATGGTTTGCCTTGGATTCGAACTGAGATCATTCTGTCATTTTGAGGATTGTATCCCAGTATTGCTTTTCCTACTCTTTTATTGACTATGAAGGCTACTCCATTTCTTCTGAGGGATTCTTGTCCGCAGTAGTATACCTGATGGTCATCTGAATTAAATTCACCCATTCCTGTCCATTTTAGTTCGCTGATACCTAAGATGTCGATGTTCAGTCTTGTCATCTCTTGTTTGACCACGTCCAGCTTTCCTTGATTCATGGATCTTACATTCCAGGTTCCTATGGAGAAAAAATCTTTACAGCATCGGACTTTCCTTTCACCACCAGACACATCCACAGCTGAGCGTCCTTTCGGCTTTGGCCCAGTCGCTTCATTCTTTCTGGCGCTACTAGTACTAGCCCTCTGCTCTTCCCCAGTAGCATATTGGACGCCTTCCGACCTGAGGGGCTCATCTTCCAGCGTCATATCGTTTTGCCTTTTGGTACTGTCTTTGGTAACATCTATAGATTATGCAAAAGAGACAATCAACCAGCCCAAAGGAGAAAAAGACTCCAGCACTTCTCCACCAGCAATCAGCACTCAGATTAGCTTTAAGGTCAACTTCAGACCAACAGTCAAGTAAGCAATAACCCAATCAAGAAACTGCCACAGACACATTAGTAAACAGCCCAACCAAAGAATCCCTCAGACCACCCCCTCCCAGACAGGCCAGACACCAGAATATAAACTTGACAGCAAACACACTCCTTACCAGTACTGATGTTACCTAGTTAGGGTAACAAAATGTCTGCAAGAGAGAGCACCAAGGACCCCTCATTTATAAAGAAGACATGATGTAACAGAATGAATGTAGAGTACAAAGGAGAAAGGAATAAACAGGCTGTGATGGCATTTGGGGCTGGGATTGCCATCACTAAGTAAAGCATGACACAACATGATGGCCAGAACTTTTGAGGACCAGTTATATGTCCATTTTTTCAGTGCTACTGAAATTTTGAATGGTCCTTGAACAAATGGACATAAACTGAGGATGACCTGTAAAACTACTTTTAACAATGCATGACTTTGGACCAGTCACTCTCTTTCAACCCAATCCATCTTACAGAGTTGTAGGGAAAATAGGAGAAAGGTGTGTTGGGATATGTTCTCCACCTTGAGTTATTTGTAAAAAATAAAGGCAGGTACAAATAAATGCTTCGTGGTAATCAAGAAATGGAATGGGATTTTTTCAGTAGATAGGGGAGAGGAGAATTTGAAAGGGTTAGGTTTGAATATAATGCAGACATCCTTAGCCAGTTTTTTAACAGGTGTTGACTTGTGGCTGGTCGCTTAGGGCCATTTGAAGGTGTGGGCTCTCCCAAACCTTACAACCTGGTCTCAAAGTTATGGCCTCTTCAGTGTCCCTGCGGTCATTCACCTCTACGGCAGGCTGCAGGGATGTTGTAGTCCCCCCCCCCCCGCCTATCTGCTCCCGTCCCCATGTCCCTGCTTACCTTGAGCAACCCCACCAGGCCCCACATCCTCCTCACTTACCTTTTGAAGATCTCCGGAGCTCGATTTAGGGAAGAATAGCAAACTACTTTATTGCTGCACCATGCGGTGTAATCCTAGAAGTGGCTGTCACTTTTCAGGCAGCCTCCTTGGTTTGTACCATGTGACCCAGCAATGTTCATTTCGCCGGGACCTAAAAACCTGGCTCTTTGAGCTATCTGGTCTGGACTGAGGGGTTTAATGTTTTTAAATTGTGATTTAATTTTTGCGGCTAGACTTAATTTAATTTTATTTTAATTTTATATTGGATTGTTTTTAAATTTTGCCTTGTAAACCGCCCTGAGTCCTTTGGGAATAGGGCGGTATATAAACCGACTAAATAAATAAATAAATGGGGCAGCTTTTTATGCTTCCCTAACTCTAGTTCCACAGCCTTTTTTTTAACCACTATTGCTATTAAGCTAGATATCTCCCGATCTATACCTCTGCATTTTTCTCTGTTAAATGGTACTTTTGGCCTGTTTCTCCAATCTTTCAGCATTGTTATTCTTGTCTCCTAGGTACCTATCTAATTTTACATACTCTGCAATCCTGATAAGAATTCCTACCATTTTTCCCCAATTAAGAAAAACATGAATGGAGGATACAGAGGTGGTGCACTTCTGTCCTGGACCACAGCTATCCACTTTCTTTCTAGTGTTATAGAATGATAAGCACTCTTAGGGTATGATTTGCAAGTCAGCTGTGGTATCCATTTCACTCTCATGCTACCCTTAGCTGGCTTGCAAAGCTTCCTGTCATGGGGCATTTTATCAGATGTTTTGCTGAGATCAAGATGCTTTTTGCCAAAGGGCTCCCATAACTGAGTACTGGTTACTGATCAAAACATGAGATAAAGTTAGCCTGGCAAATTTGCTGTTGAAGTGTTGCTTCTGACAACTATCCCATTTTTGTTAAGATCCTTTCAGCTCTGTTTTAAGTAAGCAGATGCATCTTGACTACATTTCTATCAGGCTCCTGGCCCTCAGCCAGTTTCTTATTGTCGTAAGTGATCCCCAAGTTAAACTGGTTATCTGCTGGCTTCATTGTGCAATTGTTCCAGAGAACCCGGTAGGATTCCTTGTCCAAATAAATTCTTCCCTGACATATCCTCTATAATTCTAGCTGCCTGTTTATAGTATTCGTTTGCAACCTGGCCCTGTGTGTACTTTTTGCTTCCTGATCTTTAAGTTTTAGTGACTTGGGACATTGCAACAGGTTGTAAATGCTGTTCTGGCCACAATTTGTGGGGAAATCACAACCTTGGTAATTTGTTTAACAATTGCCATGAGAAATGTCAGGAAAAGAATAGTGACTGAGAAAAGAAACAAATCAAGCAGAAGAAAGTAATTGTTATCTAAGAGAGGAAATGTTGCACTGTGGAGAAAATTGAGGGGGGGACTTAGAGGCTCGACTGGAGAGGATAGTGCTTAGGAGAGACTTGAATAAACTGGCTAAAAAGCAGCTGAAGAATCAGTGATAAATACAGATAGTCCTTGACTTACCAGTGGTCATTTTCCAACCATTTGGAGTTACCATGGCCTGGAATGGATGCTTGACAGACAGCTCCCATTTACGACCAGTTATGGTTCCCATGGTCGCATGACCACAATGTCAGAAAAACAAAGTCTAGTCACATGGCTTCCTTATGACTACAACATCAAGGACTACTTGTGGAAAAAGGTTTGCCCCGTGTTCCACAAATCTCTGAAAGCTTGGCTCTGCTCATGACCTGGCCTGTGTTCCTGGCACGCGTGCCTTTTTTCTTTCATTTCACTGTAAGCCACTGAGAGTTGCTGGGAGTCGTGCAGCCACTCAATCCACTGACATAAACTGCCTTTTCCCATCTGGGCACAAAGGCCTCCAGCTATGGAATGAAAAGGGATCTGGTGTTTTTGATCTCTCTCTCTCTCTAGAGCTACGTGAGAAGCTGAAGGAATCCAACATTCAGAGGTGAAGTATGAAGCAAACTCTGTTCCTGAATCATTGGGCATTAACTGGCATGGGTTTATTTTCTTTCTTTTTTGCAAGGCTGGTGGAGTATACCCGTCCTGATGGCACAGCGGGTCGAAAGGTGAAACCATACATCATTGACCTCGGCTCCGGCAATGGCACCTTTCTGAATAACCAGCGCATTGAACCTCAGCGCTATTACGAACTGAGAGAGAAGGATGTGTTGAAATTTGGCTTCAGCAGCAGGGAATACGTCCTCCTCCACGAATCCTCCGATGCCACAGAGAATGATCAGAAGACAGAGGAGGAGGAGGAGGAGGAGGAGGAAGAATCCACCTGAGGACCAGCCGACAGTGGGTAACCCTGGATCCACTCGGATCCGTCTGGTGGACATTGGAGGCCGGAGGCTCTGGGTGCCCTTGCTGCCTTAACATCTAGAGGCTCCTTAGATGGAGATTGCTAGACGTGGTAATGGGCCAGGAAGCTCCATTTTTACTTTGGGGCGATATTTTTTAAAGTTTGATGCCGTTGTATTTTTCAGTGGCATCAGGGAATTTTTTCCAGTGCATGTTTCGCGATAAAACCTCTTTTAAGTAGTTGACCCTCCCGAACACGCAGGGCTGCCATTTAGTTAACAAAACCTATTCATTTTCCTTTTTTTATTCCTGGTGCAGTTTGTTTAAAAATAGATGCTTTTTGGTTAAGAGAATACGGAATCCCGTGTGTGTTCTTCGCCTGTTGCCTCCTTTCCGCTGCGTTGACCGACCCACCCCCCACGGGGGGCCACTGGGCTTTGCAGCCTGTCTGGAGGGGGGCCGGTGGGTCCTCTCTGGCTCTCCTGGAAAGGGGAGGACCGAGTGTTGTGTAGCCGGTTCTTTGCAGGCAATAAGTGAGACGGAAGGTTGCAAACAAGAACATGCTTTATTGTAGTGAAGCAGAACAGAACTGAAACAGTGGCTGCTGCGCAGCTACTTATATGGTTGGCCACTAGGCGGCAGCCGTTAGGTTTAAAGGAACCCATTCCCGCCCTAAATCAACCAATGATCTTGGAGACAACAAGTCTGGCTTAGTCAGTGACTGTTACACAGACATATCATTGAGCAACCTTTAAGCAGCATTCAAACACACGTGAATCAGTACAAGTAAAAATCCCAATACATTACACCCCTCCCCCCCCTAGAATGTACACACATTATTTAATAACATTATCTTGAAGATATTGTGATCTACACGGCCGTTCAGAACACCTGGGGGATCGGGGCAACTCCCAGTCTACCAGCTTGCCTGCTGGGCTGGGTAGACCAGGACTCTTGAGTTCACATGAGTCAAATTGACTCAAGTTCCTTTGGCCGGCCATTCCTGGTCGGCCCAAACCAAAGTCCAATGTGGTAGCTGGGTCAGCAGAGCTGCTGCCTTGTTCGGGTTGTCCTTCCCCATCTGGAGACCCAAGTTGCACTCCCGGACTGTGTCTATCTACGGCCATCTCCCCGTTATGACTGAATGAGTCCTCAGAGTGTGTGAACTGCTCTGTTAGGCTGCCAGCTGCTGGCTTTTGTTGCGGACCCGCTGTGAGGTCTTCATTTAGTGGCTGTTCAGCAAAACGCCTTCGCAGCTGATCAATATGTCGGCGAACGACTTGCCCCCCCCATCCAGGGCCACCTCGTAGGAGAGGGGTCCTGAGACCTTAACAATTTTACCCGGCACCCACAAGTTCCCATGCCCGTAGTTCTGGGCCCACACCCCATCACCCACTTGCAACCCCCTTGGTGCCTTTGGGCATGCTACTTGGTCAGGATGCAACCTGTCCAGTTTCGTGATTAATCTTCTTCCACAGCAAAGCTCTGCTGGGCTTTTGCCCGTTGCTGTGCATGGCATAGTGTGTTGGCATAGCAAGAAATCAGCCAGCCTGTGGTGCCAATCCCCTGAAACAATGCGTTTGAGTGACTTATCATATGCACCATGTGTTCAGCCTACTCGTTAGTCAAGGGGTGAAAAGGGGCCGACGTTACATGCCTTATGAGGTTGGCCCTCAAGAAAGCCTGAAATTCTGACGCTGTGAAGTGGGGCCCGTTGTCCGAGACTAAGATGTCCAGCAACCCATGTGTAGCAAAAAGCTTCCTAAGCACCGGATGGTCCTAGCAGTAGTCATAGTAGGTATAGGAATTACTTCCAACAATTTAGAGTGGCTGTCAATCACTATCAAAAACAGCTGTCCCTGGAAGGGCTCAGTGAAGTCAATGTGAATGCTTGACCACGGTGTATGAGTCTCCTCCCATCAGTGGACAGGGGCCTTCGGCATCTCTGGTCTGGACTGTTGACACGTGTAACACCCGTGTACTTGGGCCTCAATAGTCTTATCTAACCCTGGCCACCAAAGGTAGCTCCATGCCCGTGCCTTCATCTGGACTATGCCCGAATGGCTCTCATGCAGAGACTGGAGCACACGGTGTCTTAATGAACTGGGGACAATAACCCTGCTCCCCCATAGAATGCAACCTTTGTGAGCTGAAAGCTCATGTCCACGTGTGTAATAGCTCTGGAACTCTAGTCCCGGGCTATTTTCCAGCCACCCTGTGTGAAGCCATGACAACACCCTGCTTAAAATTTTGTGTGCGGCAGTTTCTACAGCTACATCCCCAGCATAGAGGGGAAGTTCAGGCAAATCTTGAATTGACAAGAGCAGCTGGAGTCGGATCTGGCTCCACGCGTGGCAATAGGAAACGGCTGAGGCTGTCTGCGTGGCTCATGTCTTTGCCAGGTTTGTGAACCAGCCTGTAGCTGTAGGCTGACATAAAAATGGACCACCTTAACATTCTGGGGGAAAGTATTTGAGGTGTCTGCCTGTCTGTGGTAAATAACCCCGGCAATGGCTTGTGGTCAGTGAAGACTGAATTTGCAGCCGTACAAATAATTGTGGAATTTTTTTTAACCCCGGCCACAATGGCCAAAGCTTCTTTGTCAATCTGAGAGTAATTGTGCTCAGCCAAGGACAAGGTCCTTGAATAGTAAGCAATAGGGTGAGTTCCGTCATCTGAAAAATGGCTTAGTACAGCCCCAACCCCATATGGGGATGCGTCACACGCAATACAAACTGGCAAGTTTTCATTAAAGTGCGTGAACACTGAATTGGAGGTCAGTAGTGATTTCACTGTGTGTCTCGCGCTGCCTTGTGCTGCTGGCTTCTTTGTAGGCCCTGGGACTGGTCCTCAGGGTAGGGTGGTATCCAGCGTGGTTTGCTAGGCAGACTGAGGTGGGGGGGGGGGAAACGCTGTCCCTACTATGCACTGTGCTGGTCTCACCCCCTAGTGACTTCAGGCTCTTATGAAGAAGCAGCAGATCCCCCCATTATCATCACTCTTGTGTAGCCGGATCTTTGCAGGCAATAAGCAAGAGACGGAAAGTTGCAAACAGAACATGATTTATTGTAGTGAAGCAGAACAGAATGAAACAGTGGCTGCTGTGCAGCTACTTATACGGTTGGCCACTAGGCAGCAGCCAATAGGTTTAAAGGAACCCATTCCCGCCCCAAATCTACCAATGATATTCCTTGAGACAAGAAGTCTAGCTTGGTCCATAGCTGTTACACAGACACACCATTGAGCAACCTTAAGCAGCATTTTGTAAAGTTTTACCCTTAGCTTCACAATTGTCCCAGCATTACTCAGGAATTTAAAAGAGCCAAAAGAAACTCCTGAGCCGAGGTTTCAGCAAGCAAACAACTTTTATTTTGATCAAAATAGAGTTGGGTGGCCACATCTCTCTTAGTGGCTAGCAGAGAGATGAAGGCAACAAAGAGATCTGGTCTTGGTACTAGGAACCAAAAGGTACAGAAAAATAATTCCAAGATGTTGACTCATATACAACAATCCAGGCTCCACCACAACTCCTTTCCCCCCTCCCCTTTGTTGTTGTTAGCTGCGAAGTCGTGTCCGACCCATCGCGACCCCAATGTTCCTCCAGGCCTTTCTGTCCTTCTGGAGTCCATTTAAGCTCACGCCTCCTGCTTCAGGGACTCCATCCAGCCACCTCATTCTCTGTCGTCCCCTTCTTCTCTTGCCCTCCATCTTTCCCAGCATTAGGCTCTTCTCCAGTGAGTCCTTCCTTCTCATCAGGTGGCCAAAGTGTTTGAGTTTCCACTTCAGGATCTGGCCTTCTAAAGAGCAGTCAGGGTTGATCTCCTCTAGGACTGACCGGTTTGATCGCCTGGCAGTCCAAGGGACTCGCAGGAGTCTTCTCCAGCACTATAGTTCAAAGGCCTCAATTCTTTGGCGCTCAGCCTTTCTTATGGTCCAGCTTTCACAGCCATACATTGCAACTGGGAAGACCATAGCCTTGACTATACACACTTTTGTTGACAGGGTGACGTCTCTGCTTTTTAGTGTGCTGTCTAGATTTGCCATGGCTTTCCTCCCCAGGAGGAAGCGTCTTTTAATTTCTTGGCTACAGTCCCCATCTGCGGTGATCTTGGAACCCAGGAAAATAAAATCTGTCACTACCTCCATTTCTTCCCCATCGATTTGCCAGGAATGGAGAGGGCCGGATGCCATGATCTTGGTTTTCTTAATGTTAAGTTTCAACCCAACTTTTGCACTCTCCTTCTTCACCCGCAACAAGAGGCTCTTTAGTTCCTCTTCACTTTCTGCCATTAGACCCTCCCCTTTAACATGAGGCTTTTACTTTTCCAAAACACAGAAAGCATCTGGCTACAAAATAATGGGTTGCAGAATAAACAAAACAACGATTACATAATAACAATACAAGTATCGATATAAAACGGTTGCTATATAAAATAGCGGCTAACTGGCCGCGTCACCCGTTGCTGGAGCCGGGGCGGGCGCAGCCTCCGCGATGCCACTGGCCCGCCGGCCGGCCGTTCGACACCCCCGTGCCAATGTCAAACTTATATACTAAAATCAGAAGCAGAATGAAATCCCTTCAATTTGAAGAGCCGCGTAAATCAGGACAAGTAAAAATCCCAATACTTTACACCCAGCTCGCTCGTCCGCCCGCGGTTGGGCCGCCCCGGGCAGTAATCGCGGCCTGCCTTCCTCGCTTCCCCCCGCCGCCCGGCCTTGCTTGGGTCCCGGGCGCGGCGGCCTCCGGGTTGGGCGGGCGGGCTAGGCCGCGGCTCCTCCTCCTCCTCCTCCTCCTCCTCGCGCCGCGCCACGCTCCGCCCCTGCCGGCCGCCGCCTCCTCCTCCTCCTCCGCCGGGCTGGTGGCGCTGGGCCTGCTGAGCGCGGGCGGGCGGGCGATGGCAGCGTTGCACGGGGCGAGCGCCAAGGCCGGCGCCCCGCCGCAGATCCCGGACACTCGCCGCGAGCTGGCCGAGCTGGTCAAGCGCAAGCAGGAGCTGGCGGTGAGCCTCGCGCGGGGGGGCGGGGGGGAGGCAGCGGGGTCCGAAGGGGCGGCGGCGGCGGACCCCCCCCGCCCTCCCCCGCTAGCCCGGCCCGCCTTGCTTCCTTCCTTCCTTCCTCCCCTCCCGCGCGCAGGAGACGCTGGCCAACCTGGAGCGGCAGATCTACGCCTTCGAGGGCAGCTACCTGGAGGACACGCAGATGTACGGCAACATCATCCGCGGCTGGGACCGCTACCTGACCAACCAGAAGTGAGCAGGGGGGGGAAAGGAGAGGGGCGGGGGGAGGGAGGGAGCCCCCCCTGCCCCGCCCCGCCCCGCTGCTGCCCACCTTTCTCCCCCCCCCCCAGAAACTCCAACAGCAAGAACGACCGTCGGAACCGGAAGTTCAAGGAAGCGGAGCGGCTCTTCAGCAAGTCCTCGGTCACTTCGGCGGCCGTAAGTGGGGGTCTCCTGGTGGGGCGGAGGGGGAGGGAAGGCGGCGAGGGACGCGCTGCTCCCGCTGACCCCCCTGCCTCTCCTCTGCCCCCCCCAGGCGGTCAGTGCCTTGGCTGGAGTTCAGGACCAGCTGATTGAGAAGCGTAAGTTTGGGGCTCGCCTCGGCCCCCCCTTTGGCCCAAGACCCCCCCCCACCCGGGCTCTGGGTCGCCGAGCTCGGGGCTCCCGCCTTTCTCCCTCCAGGCGAGCCCGGCAGCGGCACCGAGAGCGACACTTCCCCGGATTTTCACAACCAAGAAAACGAGCCGAGCCAGGAAGAGGTGGAAGAGCTGGATGGGTCCGTTCAGGGGGTGAAACCCCAGAAAGCCGCCTCTTCTGCCTCGGGGGGCCACCACAGTAGCCACAAAAAGCGGAAGAATAAAAACCGGCACAGGTGAGGTGGGCGGACTGGAGACCCCGAGCAGCTTCTTTCTCCAGGTCTTGGTCCAGGTCTCCGGCTGGGCCCACCTGAGCTTCTGGAGAAGAAGCGTCTTCCCGACATTTTCTCTTGAACGGTCCTAGTTCAATAAAAGAACCTTGGTGGAGCAGTGGGCTAATGCCTCCTTAAGTAACACCAGCTGCCTGCAATCAGTGCAGGTTCGCATCCCACCAGGCTCAAGGTTGACTCAGCCTTCCATCCTTCCGAGGTAGGTAAAATGAGGACCCAGATTGTTGGGGGCAATTAAGCTGACTTTGTAATAATGCCGCTGGGGGTGTGTGTGAAAGCCCTAATAAGCAGGCATAGACATAGAATGAAGGCTACTGCTAAGCTTGTAAACTGCCCTGAGTCTTCGGAGAAGGATGGGATATAAATGGAATTTTTTTAAAAAAAATATTCCTCACGGTGTCACCCCACAGACCAGGTACGTTAGGGTCAGAGTTCACCCCATGAGCTCAGTGGCCACGTGGGGCTTTGAATCTGGCTGAGGAACTCTCTTGGGGTTCAGATGGAAAAGCCTCAGAGGGAGTCTCCTCCGCCAAGCAAGATCCATAAGTCAGCAGCAGTTTTGTAGCAACTCTGTCCCCAAAAGAGACGTCCCGTCTTCTCTTAAAGAGATAACTAGTTAGGTTGGCAGGTTAATCCAGAAATGACATTTTACTGCTAAAAGGAAGAACTATCTCCCCAGGCAGTCCACTCTGCCTAATGCATGAAGCGGCTCTGTCCGAGCCGTCACGTAGTCTTGAAAATGACAGTAGAGAAGGGGATGAAAGAGGAGAATTGTGACTGTTGTTATATGTATTTTGTTTGTTGCAAATGTCTGATGACAACCCTCTCCGTGTAGTGAGGCTTTTCTTATTGACAATTGGAAATCTTCAAATAACTGGATACTGGCCTTCTTCGAGGCAGGAAGTACTAATAGACAAAAAGCTCAACCCTGCAGATTCTGTTCTGAAAGATGCCAGACCTTCCCATTCATAGGCCGGGAGAAAGCCGTGGAGATGTGGGTTGGGCTGGACTTGAGCAGAGTCTTCTCGATGCCCAGAGCTACACCTGAAAGTGGAAGCAGGCCCTCTCTTGGCTGTTGCCCCAGGCCCTGCATTTCCCCCAACCCAGGCTGGTGTTCTGCCTTCTCGAGGCTGGGCACTGGCTCTCTTCCATTTCCGTTTTCTTCCATTCTGCAGTCCAGCCAGAATCCTGCGGGGAGGCTGGCATGCAGGTCTTACCCATCCTTTACCGATGTAGCTGCTCCTTTCAAGCATTGAAAGGGGGGGGGGTTTCCCATCTTGCTTTTCTTTCCAAGGTTGCTGATATTTGTCCCTGCAGCGTCATAGGGCTATTTTGGGGTAGGGGGCTTCTGGGGGAATGGGGGTGATCTTGAGTGGATTTTATATTTCAAGATTACAAAGATGTGTTGCCTTTTTTATTTTTAAATTTCGCTAGGGTGGCTAATCAACTAATTGATTTAATTCCTTAGTGTATTAATTTCTATTGCTTTCTTCTTTTCGAATGCTGCCCCTCAGCCCGTCTGGCATGTTTGATTATGACTTTGAGTAAGTTTGACTTGATTTGACTTAGTGTTTGTTCTATGATGTCCGTGTGTAGCCTTCTCTTTCCCCCTTTGCCACCCTCCTTCAACTTCCCCACGTGCGCTTTCAAAACTATTCTAATCCATAGTTTATCTGTTTAATTGTAGGTATGTATATTAGGTTAGGCTGGCAAGTTTTTAAAAATACAGACAAAAGCACAATGGAGGTAACTTTTTATTTAATAACCTTGGCTAAAATCAAAATCATTTGGCTACCCTCTTTGCTTCTTTATGTCATTTGGAAAAGCAGATAAACTTCTACTGAATTCTGAAAACTGATTTCTTTTGCTTTGCTTTCTGAGGCCTGCAGATAAGGCAGTTTCCCAAATGCAGAAAATACACTTTTGATTCTTACTGGTGTCACTAAATCCTCTGGCTACCGGTTCCTTCTACCCCCCCCCTCCCCCCCACTGCCTCCTCCTCCTCCTCCTCCTCCTCCTCCTCCACTAAGTTCTATCTTTAACATGCTAACCCAGCAGATGACGTGCTCCCAGGGTCTCTGGATGCTGCCTAACTCTCTAATGTGTTTCTTCTGATGGTCGGGTGGAATCTGCTTTTCGGTGCCATTGGGTGGTGGGTGGGAATGCTACCCTGGCCTGTTCATCTCAGGCTTGTCCCTTTGCTGCTGTGGCCCAGACAGGGACTGCCTTTCTAGCCATCCGTATGCCAAGACTCACTTCTTCCTTCCTCCCATTGCAGGATTGATCTCAAGTTGAACAAAAAACCACGAGCTGTAAGTATCCCTCCTCTTTTTCTTCCCTGCCCATCTTTCAGTTACTGCACAGTTCTGGTTAGGGTTGAGGTGAAGCTTGCTTAAAGGGGAGGAGAGCGTCCTTCTTGCAGCCTCTGCTTTGGATGCATTGCTGGAGGGGGTGTGATGGGAGTTTGGAGCAGGGTTGGCCCTGCTCTACTTCAGGCACCCTGTGGTGCTAGTCCTCAGCTCCTTTGGGTGGGAAGTGCTGCCCCTCCGGTTTGTGCTGGTGTCCCCAGTGATGTTCACTATGCCCTTGTGCCCACAGGACTACTAGTGGTCCTCCGGGATGAATCTTCCAGGAACCTTTCTCCTTCCTTCCTTCCTTTCCAAGAGACTGAATAAGCACAAGAGCGGCTCTTTCCTGCAGCAGCCTGCACACCAGCGACACTGCTGGCCGAAACAGCTGCTGCCAATTCATCATGCATAAAATCCATGAAGTCAAGTCCTCTCGCTGCCATCTTCTGAATGAATTGTTTTGTCTTATGTATTTGGCTCTTTTTAAAAAAATAATAAATTTTATTTAATTTTCCATTTGTTAAAGATTAAGACAAATTGTCTGCTAGATGCTTTTATTCTTCAGAGCCCGGATAATTTTTCAAACTGGGAAGGGTGATTTCATTTTACTCTGAAAGGCTTGCTAACAACTTGAGGGAAAAATGTGGATGTGTGGGGCAAGCAGGAACTTTTTGCTAGTCAGCTAACTAAGATATGTAAGAAGCACATCACAATAGTAATGGGGGACTTTCATTACCCTGATATCAACTGGGAGACAAACTCTGCACCAAGTCGAAGATCAAACAGATTCCTGACAAACCTAGCAGACAACTTTCTCTCCCAAAAAGTAGAGAAGGGAACTAGGGGATTAGCCATATTGGATTTAATTCTCACAAACAGAGATGAAATGATAGAAGGTGTCGAAGCCACAGGAACCTTGGGGGGAAGTGATCATGCAATATTGGAATTCAACATTCTGGAGGCACAAGCAATAGAACACAGCCAAATTAGAGTCTTGGACTTTAAAAGAGCTAATTTCAATAAATTTAGAGAGACCATGGGAAGAATTCCATGGATGAGAATCCTAAAGGGGAAAACAACTCAAGAAGCTTGGGAAATTTTGAAAAGTGAGATAATAAAGGCCCAGTCTAGTACAATACCAACCAAGAAGAAAAATAACAGCTCTCAAAAGAAACCAGCATGGCGGCATAAAGAACTCTCTGATAAATTGAAAGATAAAAAGGACAAGTATAAGAATTGGAAAGAGGGGCACATAACTAAGTCAGAATATCAGCAAATAGCCTGTGCCTGCAAAGATGAAGTGAGGAAAGCTAAGGCTCAAAATTAACTAAGGCTTGTGACCAAAGTCAAAAATAACAAAAAATGCTTCTTTCAACATATAAAAAACAAGAAAAAAGTTAAGGAAATGATTGGTCCATTAGTGGGGGAAAGTGGCAAGAAGGTGACAAGCAACAGGGAGAAAGCAGAACTATTTAACTCGTTTTTTGCTTCTGTCTTTACACAAAGGGAAAAAACAGTCCAACCTACCCAAACCAGTGCCATAAAAAACAGAATAGAAACGCAAGTTAAGATAGGCAAGAAAATGGTAAGTGAGCACCTGTCCAGCCTAGACGTGTTCAGATCACCAGGACCAGATGGATTACACCCCAAGGTTCTCAAGGAACTGGCAGACGTGATCTCAGAACCACTGAACTATATTTTTCAAAGATCCTGGAGCACTGGGGAACTACCAGAGGACTGGAAGAGAGCTGATGTAGTTCCCATCTTCAAAAAAGGGAAAAAAATAGATCCTGGAAACTACAGACCTATCAGCCTGACCTCAATACCTGGGAAGATTCTGGAAAAGATAATCTAACAACAAATCAGCGAACACCTTGATGCAAACAAAGTCATCACTAAAAGTCAACATGGGTTTGTCAAAAACAGATCATGCCAGACAAATCTTATTACATTCTTTGACCAAGTGACAAAATTAGTGGACCAGAGGAATGCTGTAGATATAATTTACTTGGACTTCAGTAAGGCATTTGATAAAGTAGATCACAACCTACTACTTGATAAGATAGAAAAATGTGGGTTAGATAGCATCACCACCAGATGGATTTGTAGCTGGCTGACAGGCCGTACTCAGTGTGTGGTCCTCAATGGAACTGCATCTACATGGAAGGAAGTGTGTAGTGGGGTGCCCCAGGGCTCTGTTCTGGGCCCAGTGCTCTTCAATATCTTCATTAACAATTTGGATGAGGGGATAGATGGGGAACTCATCAAATTTCCAGACAACAGCAAGCTGGCAGGAATAGCCAATACTCCAGAAGACAGGCTTAAAATACAGGAGGATCTGGACAGACTCAAACACTGGGCGCCATCTAACAAAATTTATTTATTTATTTATTTATTAGTTTTTATAAACCGCCCTTCTCCCGAGGGACTCGGGGCGGTGTACAGAGGAAGGAATGTATACAGATTGAACAATAAAAATAATAAGAAACACTAATGAAAACAAACTGGGACCCCAATTAACGCTATCATGCCAGGCCGGACTGCTGGAACAGGAAAGTTTTTAAGTCGCGACGGAAGGTACGGAGGTCAGGGGCCATCCGGATTTCGGTTGGTAAGCTGTTCCAGAGGGCTGGCGCACCCACTGAGAATGCCCTCCCCCTGGGGGCCACCAGCCGACATTCCTTGAGCGGTGGCACCCTGACGAGGCCCTCTCTGTGGGAGCGCACAGGACGGTGGGGTGCTGACATTGGCAGAAGGTGCTCCCGTAGGTAGTCCGGACCCAAGCCATGTAGGGCTTTGTATGTCATTGTTAGCACCTTGAACTTCACACGGAAGGCAACCGGAAGCCAGTGCAGCGCACGGCGGAGAGGTGTGATATGGGAGTATCGGGAGGCTCCCAAGAGTGTCCGTGCCGCCGCACTTTGCACCAGTTGAAGCTTCCGAGTGGATCTCAAGGGCAGCCCCATGTAGAGAGCGTTACAATAGTCTAGGCGAGAGGTCACAAGGGCATGGGTGACTGAAAAAAGTAAGGTTCTACATTTAGGCAGGAAAAATCAAATGCACAGGTATAGTATAGGTGGTACCTTGCTCAATAGTAGTAACTGTGAGAGGGATCTCGGAGTCCTAGTAGACAATCACTTCAATATAAGCCAGCAGTGTGCTGCAGCTGCCAAAAAAGCCAACACAGTGCTAGGCTGCATTAACAGAGGGATAGAATCAAGAGCAAGTGAAGTACTAATACCACTTTACAATGCTTTGGTAAGGCCACACCTGGAATATTGCATCCAGTTTTGGTCACCACGATGTAAAAAAGATGTCGAGACTCTAGAAAGGGTACAGAGAAGAGCAACAAAGATGATTGGGGGACTGGAGGCTAAAACATAGGGAAGGGTTGCTGGAATTGGGTATATGTAGTTTAACGAAGAGAAGGGTGAGGGGTGACATGATAGCAGCCTTCCAATATCTCAGGGGCTGCCCCAAAGAAGAGGGAGTCAAGCTATTCTCCAAAGCACCTGAAAGCAGGACAAGAAGCAACGGATGGAAACTAATCCAAGGAGAGAAGCAACCTAGAACTAAGGAGAAACTTCCTGACAGTTAGAACAATTAACCAGTGGAACAACCTGCCTCCAGAAGTGGTGAATGCTCCAACACTGGAAGTTTTTAAGAAGAGACTGGACAGCCATTTGCCTGAAATGGTATAGGGTTTCCTGCCTGAGCAGGGGGTTGGACTAGATGACCTCCAAGGTCCCTTCCAACAACTACTTCTACTTCTTCTTCTTCTTCTTCTTCTTCTTCTTCTTCTTCTTCTTCTTCTTCTTCTTCTTTACTATTATTACTATTATTACTATTATTATTATTATTATTATTATTATTATTATTATTATTATTATTATTATTATTATTATTATTATTGTCTTTTATTGTAAATAAAACAAAATCTCCACTCACTTTAGCTTGTTTTCTGGCTGCACTCATATCTCACTTGAGGGCTATAGAGTGGTTGAATAAACCAAAATTAGGGAACATCCTAAATTGTGCTCATGCACAAGTATTAAAGCATAGTCTGGTCTAGTCGTGAGGGCACCAAGCTAAAAACTGGGGGATTCGAGTTTTAGTGCCGCCTTAGCCTTGAAACCTCAGCCCTACCCACCTCACAGGGTTGTTGCAGGGAAAATAGGAGGAAGGAATATCAGGCATCTTTGTTGCCTTGGATTATAAAGGATAATGGGATAAGAAACCACAATGGCTTGGCTTGCAATACAGAAAGGTACAGACGAACGTCCCTTGGCCTCGGGTGTTTGGTGTGAATTCAGCCTCCCAGAGAAAGTCAGGCCAAAGGGTCAGATCCCAAAGCCTGCCTTTACTCTGCTTGTCTTCTCAGCCACCCACAGGATTCGTGGGAGGTTGGGGCAAAAATGGCCTTTTGGGGGTTTTCTGGAGTTTCCCCTGTGGGGGGGGGAGAGATTCCCGGAGGCATCGGCGTGGGATCCCTGCCACTTTCCACTTCTGGAAAGATGTTCCTCAGAATAACAAGCCCTCCTGTGCCTCTGACGTTACCTGGTTAGACTTGGGGCGTGGGGGAGAGCCCAGGGTCTGTCTAAACAACTGATAGAAACAGGGCCCTCTTAAAGATTAGAATTTGGAACAACAGTTGAGAGACCTTGGAGGTCTTCTAGTCCAGCCATCTGCTCAAGCAAGAGATCCCATACCATTTCAGACAAATGACTGTCCAATCTCTTCTTGAAAACTTCTAGTGATGGAGCATTAACAGCCTCTGGAGGCAAGGTGTTCCATCGATTAATTGTTCTATCAGGAAATTTCTCAATTCTAGGTTCGCTACTAGGACACCTAGATCCCTCTTGCTGTTACTGCCGTTGAGCCAGGTGCCACCTATTCTATACCTGTGCATTTGGTTTTTCTTGCCTAAGTATAAGACCTTACATTTCTCACCGCTGAATAGAATTTGTTGGATAGGGCCTAGTGTTCAAATCTGTCAAGATCCTTCTGGATCCTGAGCTTATTTTTTAAAGTGTTGGCAACTTCCCCGCAGCTTGATGTCTACAAATTTGATGAGTTCCACTTTTAGCCCTTTGTCTAGATCTGAGGTCACCAACACTTCTTGGGTGGCGGACTGGAGAGAAAGGGAGGGAGAAGCATTTTACATGTGCACACGCATGTGCGCGCCCACAGGGCCACAAACATGCGTGTGACACAAATGGAGCATGGCTAGTGCGATACTCGCTAGCCCTGCCCCATTCTTGTGCACAGTGCCCTGTTTCTGCATCCTGAGGTGGCAGCAGCCCATTTTTGCACCGTGCGGTGTCCTGGTTTTGTGCCCTGTGGCCACTGCACCAGCACGAGGGGGGGGGGTTCCGCGCACACATGCATGCACTGGCCAGCCTGTCACACGGCCCGGTGGCCAGCAGCCCACAACCGGGCTGCAGCCCACAGGTTGGGGACCCTTGGTCTAGATCATTTATGTGGATGTTAAGGAGCACTGGGCCTAAGATTGAGCCTTAGGGTATCCCACTGCATAATTCTCTCCATCTAGATGTAGTTCCATTGACTACAAGTTGTGTGGTTGATTCACCAATTTCATATCCATCGGGTGGTGATGCTGTCAATCCGACATTTTTATCTTACCAAGAATTAGAATTATCAAGGTTAGTCTGGCTCATTGATAAGAGTAGGCTTAAGATATCTGTGACTCGGTCATATGTTTGTATTGTTGCCAGCTTAGCCTGGGTTCTGTGAACCGATGCGTTGTGTGCATTGCTTGATGTACAGCTCAGTAGTGTTCAGATAATTGTGTACACAGAGACAGAAGGGACCTTGGAGATCTACTAGTCCAGTTGTGAATGCAGCTGGCTTGCTGGACTGCCAGTGGTGCAAACTTGGTCACGAAACTATCCCCATGAGCTGGGGTGGGGGGTGGTCTCAGGTTCTTGATTCCCTCACTCTGCCGATACGGAAAGGGGCTTCAAAATAGGGCAGTAGAAGCCCACCAAACTCTGTATCCCAACGGTGGGAGAGCAGCGGGCTGCCCTATTTTTCTGCGGATTCTGACTACCTTTGGCATCAGGATCATTTTTATGCAGGAATAGATGAAATGCTTGGCCAGTTAATTGTGGCTGCTCGAATCTTTCTTTTCTTGGCGTTTCTATTTCTCTGGACAACTTAGGAAATTGGGAGCTCAGCCTTTACTCTTACTTTGGGATGGTTCAAAGTGTAACAGAATCTCCTTGTCATTTCCTACCACCTTTGGAATTTTCTCTCCAAAATGTGCAGTTTGGAAAGTTCTTTATTGGTGGCTGGTAAGGGCCACCTTGCCCAGGACCCTTGCATTTTCTTTCGGGATCTACTCTACTGAGGATGAGGTGCCTCCCTGCCACAAAGACCTGGCTCTTCCCCAGGCCTTTGTGAGGGAGAAGGAGACCTTGCTTCACGCCCTTGCCATCTTTGGCCTTCTACTGTACTGATCCTGTTGTAATTTGCTTCATGCGAGTGGCCCCAAGTTGTCTGGAGCTGGATAGCATGCCAGTTTCAATTAATAATAATGCAAATTCAAACAGACGCCTCATAAGAGCTGCCTGTACTTGCTGAGGTGCTGATGACAGTGGAGCTTTTTTTCTGCGCAGGCGCCGAGTTTGCCCAGAGAAGCACAGCTGGGGCTCTTGCTGTTGGTCTGCTGCTTCCCCTGCGAGAGCAGCTTGGCATCTTTTGCCCTCCAAAGAGCTGCCGGGAGCACCCGAACGGGCCTTGGGCAGCAGCTGCTCCCTTAGGCTGGTCAGTTCCTCAAGCCCCACTTCTTTCTATTCTTCTGGTGCAGTGCCTTCCTTCCTTCCTTCCTTCCTTCCTTCCTTCCTTCCTTCCTTCCTTCCTTCCCATCTCTCCCATACCATCTCCCAATTAATTCCTTCCTTCCTTCCTTCCTCTCTTTCCATCTCTCCCATACCATCTCCCCCTTCCTTCCTTCCTTCCTTCCTTCCTTCCTTCCTTCCTTCCTTCCTTCCTAGGTGAATAACGCTCAGATGCAACTGGTGGCCTTTTCCTTGTGGAATGGATTCCAAGGGCTTCCCTCCCTCTGCCTAAGGAGTTGCTCCACCATTTCCGGGCAAGTCCTGCGTGTCGAGTCTGGGTCCAGAGGTGGGGACTTTCCAAGTTTTGTCCTGGAGTCGGCTGGCCCGGCAGAGGAAGGAAGTTCACCCCTTCTGACCTCCGTCTTGCATCGCTGTTTGGCTGCGTGGCCGGAGGCCGTCGAAACTTGAAGGGCCCAAAGATAAAAAGGGCTGGAGGGGGGGGGGTGTCCTAAGGCCAGGCACTCCCACCCTAGCCTGTGTCCGGATGTGACAGGAAAGTCCTCGGATCAGGGTTACCCCCTGGCTGAATGTTTGGGGAGCCAGCAAGGGGCTTCTGGAGAGCCCCCCCCCCATGAACTGCGAGGAAAGGAGCCAGCAGTTGCCTCCCCCCTCCCCCCCTGCCGTGGGTCTGTCTGGGCTTCTGGCTGAGCAGAGCAGCAGCCCCTCCCCACTTAGAGCCCCCCTCCCCGCCCCCGCCGGCAGGAAGCGCCTGGCGCTCGGGGAAAGCCCCGGGAGCTTCCAGCGAGGCCGCCGGCGGGCGTGGGCGCAGCCACGTGCGAACCGGCCCAGGCCTGGCCGCCGCCCCGGGTTTCCGCAGCCAAGGAAGCCGGAGGCCCCGCCGCTCTCTTGCCAGCCGGGTCTCTCGAACTCCGCTCCCTCCCTTTGAAGCCCTCTGGCCACCGCAGTGGGGTCGCCGGTCCAGCGTCCTCTCTCAGGAGACCCAGGACCTCGACACCCGCCCCCCCCCCAAGGCCTCTATCCCACTCTTGCGCAATCCCCACGGGAGCCGCTTACTTCCGTGCATCGCCACTCTTAAGCCTCTTCATCCTCTTGCTTTTTTCCCTTCCACGTGCAGCCAAGTCACGTGTGAATTGCTGGATTGTTGGTTCCCACCTTAGGGCGGCCATGTTCGAAGCTTCAGGTCCTAAAGCAGCTCTTCCCAGCTCCCTCCTCCAGATGCCCCTCAGTTGCCCGGCGATGGGTTTGACCCCAAGTCAGCTGCCCTGGAGGGGAGAAACGTCCCTGGGGCCTTCCTGGCATCCCGTGTCCACCTTCCAAAGCCTCTGGGGCAGGTCAGAGGGCCCTCCTCACCTGCGGGAGACCTGCCCCATCCTTCGGCTTTGAGGTGGTCTGTGGCAGCTCAAGGACAAGAGCCAAAGAGCAGTTTGAGCAGCCAAGGCTTTTATTTAAACACAAGTTGTTTTGGAAAGAGACTTTTAGGGTTGAAGAAAAGAGAGGGTAGCCATTCCAAGGTTCAAGGTTGGTTTATTTTTTTACTTGCCTGCAACTCTGCCTAGGGCAGAATAAAGCGAGACCAACCATCACCAAAGCAGCCTCAGCTCAGGAAAGCATTTCATTAAAAACTACGACTCTTGTAATTTACAAGTGTGCAAAGTTGTTAAGATTATAAATGATTACTAAAAAAAGCATTTTGCTTACTAATGCGAAACACCACATTTCTGCGATGGATCATAACCAACCAGCTACGCAGGGTTTCTTTGGCCACGTGGCCTCCGCAGCACACGGTGCTGGCGTGGCTGACCGATCTCCAGGGCGCTTGGCAGGGAGAGCAGCAGGGCACGGTGGCATTGCCCAGAGGGGCTCATGCCCTGCTTCTCCCCCAGGCAGAAGCCCCCGGGACGACTTCGGCGTCAACCGAAGAACCACTTGAGAGACGATGCAATGTGCATCAACCGATCAACTGATCCTGGCCTGCAAGTGAATCACTTATTCTGAAAAGGGCCAGGAACAATTGCTGCAAATTCATTACCGAAGGATCTGTAACTGTCCGTACTGGACTTAGCAATCCTCAAGACTGAGCCGATAGAAAAGGATAAGCTGAACACGGCCTTTCTCCCAGTTTCCGGTGGGCCTCTACAGCCACCCAGAAAGTGGTGTTGTCTTGTCAGCAGGCAAGCAAGCTGCCCCAAACAGCCGGCACTGAAGAGGTTCCCCAAAATCCCAACAGTCAATTCAATCAAGTCCCTGTTCTGGAGACCCTCCAGGTTTCACATTAATGCATTATGCGTTTAGTCTTGGCCTCTGTGACATCTGAGCTTGAGATACAAACTCTTGTTTATAACCCTAACATTGCTAAGATGCCTGCCAACATCAGCACTGGAGGAGGAGGAGGAGGAGGAGAAGGGATGCAAAACGCCTCACGGCTGGTCCCAGAAGAGAGGAAATAACATGGAGGCCTTAGGTAAAATATTTTCAAATCTTAACTCTGGAAGAGTAACACAGAACTTTTGAGGAACTGAAATGAAGCTGAATTTTGGCTTGAAGCATATGTTATGCATCGCAAACCAAGGGAAAGAAGACCACTGGGACAACCACACCAGCAGACGGGGGCAGGAAGCCCTTGCAGAATCCCCCTCCTACTCTCCCGAGTAGTCATTATCCTTGCCCGCTTCTTTTCCACAAGCATCAAGCTCTTGGGGTGGAGAGAACAATATCCCAAACCTGAGTAATGGATCCAAATATTGCCCCCCTCCCCCCCAGGCAATGAGGAGAGACCACCATTACACTCCTCTGGGCTGCCGTCTGCCCTGGGCTGGAGGAGGAAGCGTTTCCCGGCCACCTGGAAGCAGAGCGGATAGGATGCAAGGCGGATTTGGTTCACTCCCCACCACAGTACACCCTGCAGGGCCGGGGACTTTTTCCTCCGACTTTTGTGACCGGCCACATCCCCCGGCAGTCATTTGGGGAACGGCTATGGCTATAAGGCATGAACACCTTCTCTGGCCTGCTCCAATTCTGGCTGTGCCATAGGCAGAAAGCAAGCTTGGGACTTGCTCCACGTTCCTCTCCACATCAACGTCTTCTGAGCAGCCGCTGCCAGGAGCAAAGAACAAGGTCGAGTGCCCCTTCTGAACCGCTGCCTGCATTCTGCCTGGCACAAACCAGCCAGCCAGCTTTGGTGCAGCATGAGAACACAGCTCAGCGTTATGGCTCCTGGGGCGCTTTCTTGGATTGCTTGATTTCTTCCCACCTGAGCCACCAACAAGCCTGGTGCCTGCCCTCCGTGAATGGCTGCTGGATGATGATCTAAACCGTAGGCAGAAAAGGACACTTTGTCCCCCCCCCTTCCAACCCCCCCCCCCAGTTGGGCTTCCCTCCTCCGGCCGTGTCACACCCCAGGGTGTTGGCTCTTGTACGTGAGGATTTCAACAGCCAGCTGCTGAGGGTCCAAGAGGTGTGGGAAGAGGCTCATGACAGTGTCCACCAGGTGAGGATGGAAGATCCCACAAAGCTTGACGTGCACTTTGGCACGCTCTTCTGCAAAACTGTCCTGGGTGGCCCAGTGGCGTGAGGAGTCCTCGTAGGCCAGGCAGGGAGCCCTCGGCAGCTCTTGGCGCACTGCAGGCCCTGGACGGTACGGCTCGGACCAGTACTCGCGCCCAGGGCCCAGAGAAGCACTGGTGCCCCCATCGTAGCCAGAGAAAGAGTGAGGAGCAACCTGTCCAGATGGGGAGGGCAGGAAGCTCTGAGGCAGGTACTGGCCGTACCTCCTGCATTCCGGGCCAGGAGGGACCCGATAGGCAGGTGCCTGCCCCCTGCCGCTGCTCCCCCCAAGCAGCTCTTGCTGGCCTCCCTTGGCAGGACAAGCCGAGGGGCTGGGCCACATTTCAGAGAGCTGGCCCTCAAGGGATCCGATGCCCGAGTCGAGGCGATCCTGAGAGAGGTGGGCGAGGGAGTCCCTGGAGGGCAGCTGGTACTGATCTGAACTCCTGTAACTGTGGCTCTTCTGGGCTGGGAGGCCGTGGGCACTGAGGAAGAAGGGGGGCACATCGCCATGCCTAACGTGATGGGCAGCGCTCGTCTTCTCAGCCAAGGCCTTCTGCAGGGGGGCTTTGTCACTCTCTGCGGGCGCAGAGCCCCAGAACTCCCCATGGGGGGGCCTCCAGGTCCTTCTCTCCTCCTTGCCGGTTGGTGCAGCCCTGGTGGGGGAGAGCCTGGCGTTGGCCCGGAGCTCATCGGCAACGGAGCGCTGCAGTTGCTGCGGCCGCTCAGGGTGGTAGAACTTGCACTTGATTCCATAGGTGCACTTCTTGCCTGCAAAGAGAAAGGCGAGCCACGTGACAGCCGTCCACCACCCCAGGCCCTTCAAGTTGCTCTGTCCTGAGCAGGGGAGAGCGGCCTCACCGTATGGGCACTGCTGCTTCTTGTGCTCGGGCACTGCTGGCGTCTTCCGCAGGAAATTATCCAAGCTGGGTCCGTGGCGCCCCAGGGGGTCATCGGGAGGCATGAACCTGGGAAGCAGAGGAACCATGTCCATCGAGAGCTACAAATCCCGAGGCCAGGCCTAGCCCTTCCCCCTTTGCCAGGGCAACAGTGTGTGCCATAATGCTGGGAGTCCCAGCAACTCCGCCGCCTCCCGAAAGGCTGGCTAGGCGTGAGCAACCTGGTGGGCAGAGATTCAAGACTCTGCTGGGCATGGGGTCAAGCTGAAGCAGCAGTCGGGCTGCGAATTAGAAGGGCGTTTCCTAGCCAGGAACTTCACGTCCCAGAACCCTGGTCAGCCTCACGGCCAGCCTCCAACCTTCCCCAAGGCCAAGGACTTACTTGTCGTTGACAAAGGAATACATCAGCAAGCGGTCTTCAATGAATTTCTTCCACTCCGGCCGTTCTGCCTGCAGATCCCGGTAGATGTCGTTGGAAACCACAATGCCGTCCGACTCCCAGGCCAGCTTCACAATGAAGCGGTCATCGTAGCAGACCACCCGCTTGCCCGCCACTCGCCGGGAAGGAGTAAAGACGAGAATGTTCTTCTTCTCGAGGTCATGGAGGATGTGCTGATCTGCAGGAAGAGGTGGTGAAGTTCAGGCTTCTTACAGAGGAAAGATCAGGTGAACCAAGCTTGGGGTGCTCCAGATACCCCCTTGGCAGGAAGAGGCCCTTGGCTGATCTCAATGAGGGGTCTCCCGAATCATTTCCTTTATGCTGTTCTTTCTTGTTTGCCTAGACACCCCTCCTCCTCTTCCTCCATATTCCTTCCTCGGCGCTGCCTCCCACAGCTTTGCCTTTAATTTAAGCGTCTAAACGAGATCATGCTTTACAGCAGGAGTCTCCAACCTTGGCAACTTTTAAGACTTGTGGACTTCAACTCCCAGAACAGCTGGCCAAGGAATTGTGGGAGTTGAAGTTCACAAGTCTTAAAAGTTGCCACGGTTGGAGACCCCTGCCTTAGAAGGTCAAGAATGCAAATCGATCTTCTAAAAATGCTATATTTTTTTTAAGTGTAAACATAATTTTTGCCATTAGAAGCTGCTATCTGGCAGCACACCTGTCAAGTGTTCAGGCGATTCTAGGTAGATTTCCGGAAAGAGGGCTGCCTATCTGGATAGCCCCCACGGCCTTCCTGGTGCTTCGGCCAGCAGCAAAATTAGGGGAGCGGCCTCTTAAAGCCACTGAGAAGCAAAAGTCCCACCAGAGGGATAAGAAGGGGCATGTTCCATCCCAGTCAAGTGTCCCCCCCCATCCTGAGGAAGAAGCACAGGGGCCCCCCACTAGCCCCCGTCAATGCAGGAGGGGCATCTGCTTGAGGCCACCTTGCTACCTGTAATGGCGACATCAGAGCGTGGCTGCTCTTTTCTCCAAGATGGGACGAAGACCGTGACATCTTTGTGTCCTCGATCCAGAAACCAGGTCACAGCCAGCAGGATGCCTCGGCAGGAGAAGGCGTCTTTGTCCCCATGACTGCAAACAGAAGAGAGCTGCGGGTTCAGAGGCTTCCCCTGCTTGGCCTCGTGTGCTGGCTGGCGTGGAAGAGAGCAGCCCCAGGTGAGGAGACGCTTCCAAAGCTTTCGACTTGTCACGCTTCCCTGCCCTTCTGCTATTCACCAGCCAGCCAGTGGAGAGAGATGGAGAGAGAGCTGGGCCCAAACTCAGCAGTGCCAGAAAACTGACTCCGATCGTCACAGAATAACACAAGTAACCGATAGGAAGGGGCCTTGGAGGCCTTCTAGTCCAACCCTCTGCTCAAGCAGGAGACCCTACCCCATTTTGGACAAACGGCTGTCCAGTCTCTTTTGGAAAGCCTCCAGGCAAGCTGTTCCACCGATTAATTGTCCTTACAATTTCTCCTTGGTTCTAAGTTAAATCTCCCCTTGATCACTTTCCATCCGTTGCTTCTTGTCCTGTCTTCAGGGGCTTTGGAGAATAGCTTGACTCCCTCTTCTGTGTGGCAGCCCCTGAGATACTGGAAGACGGCTACGTGTCCCCCCTCCTCTTCACTAGTCTAGGCCAGGAGTGGGCAACCTTGGCTCTTTTATGACTCGTGGATTTCAACTCCCAGAATTCCTGAGCCAGCTGTGCTGGCTCAGGAATTCTGGGAGTTAAAGTCCACGAGTCATAAAAGAGCCAAGGTTGCCTACCCCTGGTCTAGACGTTCCTAATTCAAATGTCTCAAGCGGATGAAAAACACTCTGTTCTTGAGAACTACTGTGGCCTGGCTCGTGCACAGAGAGGCAGCTCTCACCTCTACCTGCCTCTTCTGCGCCCCTCCCTCCTCTTCAGCCTGGAGGGGCTGTTCGGCTGACCCCCCCTCCCTCCCTGAGCCTGTCTGCAAGATGCTTGGGAGGCGCCCACCTCCTTCCCCCCTGCCTTTCTTCTGCAGCTTCCCTCCTCTCTTCCCAGGTGCCAAGATCTCCTCTTGGTGCCAGAAGGATTAGCCCCCTCTCCTTGGGGCTCCTGCCAGATGCTGGGGGGGGGGCAGCACCCATTGTAAATTTTTGCTAGGAAGCACCCGTTTGCCTTTTAGCTGGTCCCTGAGAAATATGTGAATATAAGGAGCTTATTATTTATGATTCACAGCAGCATACTGTCACGAATAGGCTTGCATTATGGGATGTTTTAGGGGAATATGGAGGCAGGGCCTGCCTATGGAATGCACTAAGAAGAACAGAGCGTGGCTGAGAATCAAAGGGAAGCGGCTCAGCAGTGGCAGAGGACTTTCCACGCAGAAAACGTGCAAGGTGTCCCTGTGGTGGCTTTGGAGGTATATTTTTCTAGGCTGGGAGCCTGAACTATTTGCAGCGAATGCTAGAGAGGTAAAAATGTGAGTAGAAATTCGGCGGCCTTATTACAATGTTCTTGTTGGAAGAATGGAGAAAGATGGAACTTGAAAACCAAGGTTTGAAGAAAGAGCCAGGATCCTGAGAAAAAAGGAAAGCAGTTGTTGGATAGTGAGACTGGCGAGATTCTTAAGAAAGAGAAGGAGAAGTTTGAGGCAAAGAAGGAAACACGCCAAGGGTCTACTGGCAAACTTGAAAGAAATGGAAAAGTATCAGCAGATGGTGCTGACCTGGAGGAGTTTGATTTCCTTCCTCGTTTCTCTTTATCCCCTGCTTTTAATTGCCCTCTCTTCTCCTATTTCTCACCCACTTTTGCATCGTGTCACTTACTCCAAAAGACGGTATCGTGTTGGGCAATGAAACTGACCTTTCCTCCGAGCAAATACAGCTGCATTTCTCAGCACCTCTGCTAAATACTTGGGAAAAGGGCTGAAGACTCACCCTCAGGAACCTCCGAATTCTCCACGACTACCCAAAGACCCTCTTTGGCCAGAGAGACGCCTTGTCCCTCTCTGCCAAAGAGAAGGGAACTCCAAAGCTCCTCTAGACACCCCAAGGCTTCTACCCATTCAGCGTGACACTGCAGGCCCTTGGCATTTGTGCAGTTTTACTTTCCGCAGCCAAACATAAATGGCCCTCCTCATCAACAACTCGCATTCCTATGTCCTTGACGACTGAAAACAATGACACTGCAATTTAAAAAATTAAGAGCTGTTCTGAAATGAGAGAAGATACCGGAAGATACAAGCAGCTTGTTATGATGTTTGACAGGGGTGGGCCTGGCTGCAGCAGGTCCCACCCCCCAGCCCCACTGCTCTCCTTACTCAAATCCCTCATCCGGAAACAGAGGAGTTAATGTTCAGTGTTGGCATTAATAAGACGGCCAAAGCAGTAGAGCAAAGAAAGCTATGAACAGCAGAAAGAAGGGCTGCCAAGAACTAGGCCTAGCACTGGGGGACTTTTCCCTGACCCTCCTCCCCCCTCAAGGTGGAAGGCTGGCCCTCAGTTGTACTTCTTTTTTTCAACTAAAGCCTCAGGGCTATCTTGATTCACACAGAGCCAGCTCTGCAAGTCCATTTAAACCAGGGCTGTCTCTGAGCATGGGCGGAGTGGCTCCCTTCCCGTTAAAGCAGCTGCTGTGGCGAGGCCAAACCTTGCACATCTCCAGTCCCCGTGACGGATCTCGGAGGCCCGGCCGAAGGCTCACCACGGTCACATTCAAAACTCCTTGCAGCTTCCTCCAAACGAAGAACCCCTTTCCCTTCACACGCCCATCACCCTCTTTCTCACACAACACAATGCTCCGACTTCCTGCACAAAACCCCTGAGCAAGACTGCCAGGTTTTGCCAGCAGTCACTTGCGGTTTGCACTTCACACGGGGCTGCCTTTCAACATCACTCAGAAGCTGCAGCTGCTCCGGGATGCAGAGCCATGCACAGTTCTGGGCCCTGCCCAGTTTGCCCACATGGCATCACTCGTGTGTGAATTGCCCTGGCTCCCACGTGACAGTATGACAGTCGTCACCTCTCCCAGACAGAGTGTATCTCCCACCTCACTAGGTCAGATAGGGTGGGCGTGCTCCAGGTCCCTTTATTCCAATGTTATTATCTGCTGGGACATGGAAGGTGCCTGGCCTTTTGCAATAAACCCTTACTGAGATGGGGTGGGTGGGTTACCCTATTAGTTTTTTGGAAAGCTGTTATGGTCTCTCCCAACTCTGTTATTCTAATACTTCCTCGGTCCGTTGCTAGGAAAAGCACTCTCCAAGCAGCGATGAAGTCAGGAAGGGAAGACTACAGCTCCTGTTACTACTTTTTCTGAAACGTGCCTCCCTCCACAAAGCTCCCTAGCAATCCAGGCACCCTGAAAGGTCGGGGTGGGGGTGTGGAGGAAGAGGCACCACTGAAGCGCAACGCAGGATGAGCAAGGAATACCAAGGACGGATCTCCTCCAACGTTTCCCCATTCTCAACTGAAAAGGGTCCAAGTAGTTCATCTGATGTGGCAACAGACAGGAGAAATTCCCGTAGAAGGAAGTCGGGGACAATTCTGCTCCACACACCCCCCTCCGAGATTTGCATAAACCTGCCTCCAGTATTATCCAAGCAAGGGTGAATGGGTGAGGAAGAGTTTGTCACTCCACTCATGCAGGAAGCAGTCTGTAAAAATTCCCCTTTGTTTTTTGTTTTTTCCCCTCGAAAAGAGATTGCTCAGGAACTCCCGTCTCTGCTGCTCTGGGCACCGCTCAGCACCCCCACCGGTCCCCCCTCCCTTTCAGCAGAAAGTGCCCTCTGGCCGGCATTTACAGCCGGAGAGCAATTTGGCTTATCTTAAAACACAGCAAGGAAATGGCAGAAATCCATCCTTGCTGGCTGGCCTCTCCCCACGGTGCAGGCTACCAGGCCTGGGCTGCCAAGGGCAGAATTAGGGCTCGCTTTGTCTTTTTCCTGCCATCTGGCGGTGGTCCAGATTTTTGCAGCCCCACCGCTGCCAGCATCATGGGGTTAGTGGGTGATGGAAGGATGCTGGCCGGGAATGTTGCAGGTTCAGTGGTTAACCCAGAGGATGGGGCTAGGGAAAGGGGACCAGGAATGGCATCTCCCAGCCTCCCCAAGTGCGAATCCCCCACTTAAGCAGCCATTGCTCAGGCTAAACGTTCTTGGATCCTTGCCCTCTCATGCACAGGTAGTCCTCGACTTACACCAGTCCGTTTAGCGACCATTCAAAGATACAACAGCACTGAAAAAAGTGACTTACGATCATTTTTCACACTTATGTCCATCCAGCATCAAAATTCGGACGTTTGCCAACCAGCATGTATTTATCACGGTCGCAGCTTCCCAGGGTCACATGATCACTTTCTGGGGCCTCCCGAGAAGCGAAGTCGATGGGGAAGCCACATTCACTTAACACTAACTTGAAAACTGCAGTGGTTCACTTAACAACTGTGGCAAGAAAGGTTGTAAAACGGGGCAACGCTCACTTGAAAACTATCTCACTTAGCAAAAAAAAATAATGGGGCTCAATTGTGGTCGTAAGTCAAGGACTACCTGTATTTCCAACCTTGTTTAGAATACTGTGAGACGGAGAAGTTGTAGGAAGCAGACCTTTCACCTAAAAACTATAATGTTTCCCCCATGGGGGGGGGGAAAGAAATGCGAGTTCCCTTCATAGGCTGCCCCCCCTCCCCCCCCAGGACAGGTGGAGGAGCTTCATCCTGTCCTCATCCTGGGCCCTCAGCCCTTCTTTCCGATTCTGGCAGGAGCAAGCATCCAGCGTGCCACAACCGGTTGTGCCCAGAGCTTTCCTCCTCCAGGCTGAGGCAACTCTGATGGGGCCTCACCCTTTCAGTCCCCACCGAGAGGCCAATGGATGGGGGGGGGGAGAGGAGGGGGGAGGGAAGAGAGAAATGCTTCCCCAGGCGCTGGTGCGTCACATGCGCCTTTAACCTGCGCTGGGTTCCTTCCTGTTTAGATAAGGAAGAATGCGTGCCTGACAGAGACAATGCAGCAGAAGATCACAGCTGCTCCCGCCACAAGTCTGCTTGCCAGCCAGGTGCCCCCCCCCTTCCTGGCAAAAGCCTTCCTGCTTCAGAGACAGAGGGAAATGCGGGGGTCCCAAGCAGACCCCCCCCCTCACATGCAACAAAGACAAGGATACACCTGTCAGATCTCATCTAATCACATTAGAATAGAATAGAATAGAATAGAATAGAATAGAATAGAATAGAATAGAATAGAATAGAATAGAATCTTTATAGAGAATAGAATAGAATAGAATAGAATAGAATAGAATAGAATAGAATAGAATAGAATAGAATAGAATAGAATAGAATAGAATCAGAGCTGGGAGGGACCTTGGAGGTCTTCTAGTCCAGCCGCATAGTCCAGCTTTATAGTATTATCAAAATCCAGCAATCGACCATTATTAAATTCTCAAGAAGATAAAATTACTCCTGGCCAGCTGTAGGGTTAAGGAAGGAGGAAGCCAAAGGCAGGTCTACCTTCTGCCAGGCCCATCTCCATTGTTTGTGTGTGTGCCTGGAAGCAGCCATTCAGGAGGATTTCCCCGCTCAAGGCCAGAGCTCCCTCCTCCCCTGCGCAAAGTATCCAGCGGGGGGGGGGGCGCATGGGGCCTTTGCTTGAACCCGATTTGGCCGTCAATCCCGGCCCCCGAGATTGCAACTGCCCCAGTCCAGAGAAGCAGACCTCGCCACTGGGGAAGGGGCCAGTCCCGCAGCCTAGCTGGCCAGGGCGCACAACTTTCCCGAGGCGGAGAGGAGCCCGCCCAGACGTACCTCATGGCCACGTTGCTCCCATCGATCACGATCGGGCGCAGGTGATCGCCCTCCTGCTCTTCCGGAGGCGCAGGCTGGGCTGGGGAGCTGCCGGGGGCGGGCCGCGCCCTCGGGGCCGGCGGCGCCTCGGGCCCCTCCGCCGCCGCCTGCGCCGGCTCCCTCTCGCCCGGGGCCGCCCCGTGCTTGACCAGCTCCCCGAGGACGGTGTTGGTGTCGGCCTCCGGGCCGTGCTTCTGCAGGGCGGCCAGCACCTCCTGCGAGGAGTAGCCCAGCTTGCGGAAGAACTCCACCTTCCGCCGCCTCTCCGCCGGGCCGCGCTCCGGGGGGCTCCACGGGCCCGGCTCGGGCCCGCCGGGGTCTCCGCCGCCCTCCAGGCTGCAGCCGCACAGGCTCAGGTAGCCGCTTTCCGGCGACTCTTCGAAGGGCAGCGGGGGCTCGCTCCAGCCGGAGAAGCGCAGGGCGCTGGACGGCCGTCGGTCCAGGTCCATGGCTGCTCCTCGGGCGCCGCTCCTGGCTCAGCGCCGGCCTGTCGAGACAAGCGCACGACTAGCACGGCGGCCCGGCTGGGGAGCCACGCGCGCCGCGGGTCGGGCCGTCCCGAGCTCCTCCCTCCCGCCCTCCGAAAAGGGGAACCGGCCGCCCGCCCGCCCGAGAGCGGCGCTTCGCCAGCAGGCCCGGCAGGGAGCCGGGGAGGGCGCGGCGCTTGCCCGACACGCGGCGGGGCAGTCAGCGGCGCCCGCGCCGGGACCGGAGGGGGGCTCTGAGGCCAGCGCCCTGCCGACTCGCGCGGAGGGAAACCCCGCTACCCCCGGGCCGCCCCGCCGCTTACCGGGCGCCTCCATGGGACCGAAGTGTTCCCCGTCCGCGCGCGGGCGCCTCTTATAGGGAGGCGAAGGCTCGCCGGGTGGAGTCTCCGCCGCCGCCCCCCGCCCCTCCTCCGGGCCCGTCGGGGGAAGGTCTCGGCGGGGGAGACGCGGCGGGCGGGGCCGTCTCGCGGGGTTGTTGGGAGCGCTGGATGCGGGGCCCGGAGCTCCCGTCGGCGGCTCCTCTCACCTCGGCCTCGCCCTCCCAGGCCGGCCGCCCGCCGCGGGACTTGGAAACGGCCGAGCGGGGAGTTTGCCTGCCGCTCTCGACTGCCAAGGGAGATGCGCGGGGAGGCGGCTGCAACACCGAAGGCCGCCTTCAAGCAGGGCCGCTTCGGTCCCGGGGAGGGGCCGCGCCCTCGGGGGCCCCGTCTGAAGGAGCCGCCTGGCCGGGCAGCGCCCCGAAAGCGCTCCGGAGCTGCAGCCTCGCGGGGCGGGACGGCGCTCGGCTCCTCCCGCCGAGCAGCCCCGGGAAAGGAAAGGGGGCGCGTCCCCGGGGGGGGGGTCTCCAGCCCTGGCAGCTCTTGGCTGGCAACTCCGGTTTAGCGACCGGCAAGCGAGCTCTGCGGGGCCGGGACAAGACCGCTTCTGGAGGCGGCACGTCGGGGGGCAGCCGAAGAGCCGGAGCGGGCTCAGGGAAGGGGGCGCGCGGCTCAGCCCGAAGGAGGAGCCGCTGCCGACGGAGCACAGCCCGGGGCTGCTCCAGCGCGGGAAGCAGGGGGCGCCCGGGGGGGGGCTGGCTCTCCGGCCTCGCCTTCCTCGCCTCTTTTGGGGGGGGCGGGGGCGGGTTGCGGCGCTCCCGCCTCCGCCCGCCCGGGATTGGCCGCCGCCTCGGCCGCCCCAGCATCGGCAACGGCCCGGGAAGGCGGGGGCGGGGCTTCTCGGAGGAGACCCCGCCCTCTATGCAAAGCAGGAGGCCCGAGGCCGGGAAGAGCCGCCTCCCCGCCGCGAAGGGGCTGCCCGGGGAAGAGCGGCGCCCGCTTCCTGCTTTGGCTGCCGGAGCCTTCGGCCGTGGAGCCGGGGCCGTCGCAGGCCGCTTCCCCGGAGGAGAACTCGACCCGGCGGGGGAGGCTGAGCAGCCTCTGAGGCGCTCGTGCCGAGCAGAAACCCCAAGAGCCCCGGGCTAATAGAGAGGGAGCGAGTGATAGGGAGGAAGGAAGGAAAAAAACGCAGGCACGGAGCAGGGAGGGAGGGCGGGCAGGGTCAGCCGCACAGGACTCAGAAGGCCGCACAGGAACGCTCGAGGTTTAGGGAACAAACAGGGTGAACTTGAAGTAGAAATACATGGAGGCAGATATGATATAGTTGCCATTCCTGAAAGTTTGTGGGGTGAAACTCGTGACTGGAAAAACCAAATGCACAAGTGATGTTAGTTGCGAAGTCGTGTCCGACCCATTGCGACCCCATGGACAAGGTTCCTCCAGGCCTTCCTGTCCTCTACCGTCTTCTGGAGTCCATTTAAGCTCAGGCCTCCTGCTTCAGTGACTCCATCCAGCCACCTCATTCTCTGTCGTCCCCTTCTTCTCTTGCCCTCAACCTTTCCCAGCATGAGGCTCTTCTCCAGGGAGTCCTTCCTTCTCATTAGGTGGCCAAAGGATTTGAGTTTTAGCTTCAGGATCTGGCCTTCTAAAGAGCAGTCAGGGTCGATCTCCTCTAGGACTGACCGGTTTGATCGCCTTGCAGTCCAAGGGACTCGCAGGAGTCTTCTCCAGCACCATAGTTCAAAGGCCTCAATTCTTTGGCGCTCAGCCTTTCTTATGGTCCAGCTTTCACAGCCATACATTGCAACTGGGAAGACCATAGCCTTGATTATACGCACTTTTGTTGGCAGGGTGATGTCTCTGCTTTTTACTGTGCTGTCCAGATTTGCCATGGCTTTCCTCCCCAGGAGCAAGCGTCTTTTAATTTTTTAATGCACAAGTATAGACAAACCTTACTGCATTCTTTGACAAACTGACAAAATTAGTGGACCAGCAAAACGCTGTGGACATAGTTTAATTGGATTTCAGTAAGGCATTTGACAAAGCAGACCATAGAGAAGAAGAAAACAACAACTTGCTACCCTTCCTGGACATCCTGGCAAGCAGAGACTACAGTGTCAAACTAGAAATGCAGGTCTACAGGAAAACCAGCCATACTAACCAGGTGCTCCGTTCCCAAAGCAACAATCCAACCTCCCAGAAGAGAAACTGCGTAAGGACTTTATTTAGAGAAGCCGAAACACACTGCAGCAACCTGGAACAGCAGAAAAAAGGGGGGAAAAGCATCTGTACAACATTCCAACAAAATGGATATTTTGTAAAACTTCATAAAAAACATTCCTTACCTCTCAACCCAACACAGCACAACCAGCACAAACCCTAAAAAGAATTATGCTGCCATCTCAGAAACCGTAAATAGATGACTACAACCATGTGGAGTCAGCGTAGCACACAGGCCAACTAAAGCCCTTCAAATCATCCTAAGCAGACCAAAAGGCCCAACAACTCCAGAAGTAAAAATAGGAGTCATCTCAGCATACAATGTAAGGACTGCAACAACCACTACAATATGTAGGACAAACAGGCAGAGGACTGGCAAAATGCATCCACAACACCAACTGGCAGCCAAAAGGCACGATGAAAATTCTTCAATTTCATAACATACAGACAAATTTAACCATAGTTTCAATTGGAAAAATGTGACTATCCTAGATCAGGCCAAATCCAAAACTGCCAGGGAATTTCTAGGAGCCTGGCACTCTGACAAATCAATAGACAGATAGACAACATCTATAGATTATGCAAAAGAGACAATCAGGAACAAAATGACCTCAGCACCTCCCCACCAGCAATCAGCACCCAGATCAGCATAGATTAACTCCAAGGTTAAGATCAGACTAACAATCAAGTAAACAATACCCCAATCAAGAAAGTGCCAAAGAAGCCAAGAGCAAGCAGTCCAGCCAAAGAATCTCTCAGACAACACCCCCCCCCCCCCCCGCCAACACTTGACAGGACAATGCACCTGAATATAAACTGACAGCAAACAGCACTCCTTACTAGCGCTGATGATGTTACCTGGTTTGGGTAACATCCAAATCCTTAATGAAACGTCTGCGAGAAAACAAGCAAGCTCAGTGAGCACCAAGCAGCCCTCAAGTAGACCACAACCTACTTCTTGGTAAACGAGAAAAATGTGGGTTACGCAGCATCACCATCGGATGGATACGCAGCTGGCTGACAAACCACACTTAATGCATAGTCCTTAATGGAACTACATCTGTATGGAGGGAAGTAAGCAGTGGGGGTAACCCAGGGTACCAAGGAAGAGATTGGACAACTTTATCTGGAACGGTAAAGGGTCTCCTGCTTGAACAAGGAGTTGGACTAGAAGACCCCCAGGGTTCCTTCCAGCTCTGTAATTCTGTTCCCACCAGATTCACATTCCTCCCTCCCTCTATAAAACAGCAGCCGCCAAATAACAAAGAGGTTCAGAATCCGAAAGCGGAAGCTGCTCAATGTTTGATGCTATCTTAAGCAAAAAAAAACCCCAAACTCTGCACGCTTCCTGCTTTCCCCAGAGTGAGCATGAGTCACCCACCACTTCTGGAGGGCATGATCCTCACGTAGCCACCCCCACCCCTCCCAACCAATGCAGAAGGATTGCCTTCTGATCAGGGAAGAGAAGACGAGGCGCATGTCTGCCACCCTTTCTTGTGTGGCGGGGCAGTTTTCTCTGCTGCAGCCGGCAGAGGTGGCTGCAGGGCAGGAAAGCTCCTCCCCTGTGCTTCCGGGTGGCTGCCCTGCTCAGCCATTTTTTCCTTAGGCTGGCTGTTTTTCCTTTTCTGGCTGGCTGCTTTGCTCCGCCTTCCGAGCCTTTAGGGTTCAGATGTGCTGACATCCAGCGCACACTTGATTTTTAGCTGATTTGATTATATAGGCACAGTGAGAATTCAGCCTCTCACAGGTTGTCCTCGACTTACAACAGTTCGTTTAGTGACCGCTCAGATTTATAACGACCCTGAAAAAAAGTGACTTGTGACCATCTTTCACGGTTGCAGCAAGCCAGGGTCACGTGATCAAAATTCAGACGCTGAATACAACTGACTTGTATTCATGACGGTTGCAGGGTCCCGTGTGTGTGTCACGTGATTCCCCCTTTGCGAACTTCAGACAAGCCAAGTCCGTGGGGGAAGCTGGATTTCACTTTAACAATCGCGTTACTAACTTAACAACTGCGGTGATTCACTTAACAACTGTGGCAAAAAAGGGGGTAAAATTAGCAATAGAAATTTTGGGCTCAATTGTGGTCGTACGTTGAGGACGACCCTGTACTTTACGCTGGGGATTGCACATTGCCAAAATGTCCCTCAGCTTTTGTTACTTTACCTGCCTGAGCTTTTGAGAAAAACTCTTTGTCAGAATTAAAGCGTCCTGGCGCCCCCTTGTGGAGGCACAGTAAAAAGGCCTTTCTTGCATCTTCCCTGTTCAGCTCCTCATCTGTGCTGCGTTTTGTCCCCAGGAATTCAGCAGCTGCCTTTCGTATGATCTGCTGCCGCTTGCAAACAATACGTGGTTTGATTATGGCTTTTCTTCAGCTCAAGGAACTACTTTCCAACTTTTCAAATCAGTCCATCGTTTGGCCCAAACAGATCATGCCAGAGAAATCTTATTGCCTTCTTTGACAAGTGACTAAATTAGAAGATCAAGGAAATGCTGTGAACATAGTTTGGACTTCAGTAAGGCATATGACCAAGTAGGCCACAACCTATTTCTTGGTAAGATAGAAAAATGTGAGGTGGACAGCATCACCATCAGATGGATTTGTAACAGGCAGATCAACCACACTCAACATGTAGTCCATAATGTAAGACCACACTAGGTATTCAGCGTCCAGTTCTGTTCATCACAGTACAGAAAAGGTACTGAGACTCTAGAAAGAGGGCAGAGAAAAGCAGTAAAGATGAAAAGGGGTCTGGAAGCCAAAATGTATGACGAAGGGTTGGGGAGGTAGCTGATCAAAGAAAAGGATTAGGGGGAAACCACAGCTGCCTTTCCTCTACTTGAGGGCAGGACAAGAAGTAATGGGTGACAGCCTATTAAAGAGAAATCCAACCTAGAACTGGGGACATTTTCTGACAGTGAGAACAATTCAACAATAAAATAGTTTGCTTCCTGGACTTGTGGGTGCTCCATCACTGGAGGTTTTCAAGAGTATCCTGGAAAACCATTCCATTGGGATGGTATAAGGCAGGGCTTTGCAACCGGTGGTACACGTACCACTGATGGTACGTTGGCACCTGACAGGTGGTATGCTTACGATGGGTTGAAAAACACTGTAAAAAAATGTGTTAAAAAAGTGTAAAAGTGTAGCGTGGTGATGACCTGAAGCGGCGGCAATGTAGCACAGGCCTGTGGGAGAGCCAGCCGGAGCCGGGGTGTCCGCACCAGGCTCCAGATGACTGGCGCTTCTGGAAACTGCGCGCAGCCTGGGGAAAGGAGTCAGTTGCAGCTATACTGAAGACAAAAGGAGAGGAAGGGATTGTTCTGAACCAGCCCTCTTCTGGCCTTGTAGTAAGGCAAACCCCTATTCAGAAAGAAGAGACTGGAGAGCGTCCAAGGCTAAAAGGCATCTGCCAAGATTTAATTACGCAGTTAACAAAAACACTAGAGCTTGTCTTCTCAAGCGGAAAAGTTGCTTTCAGCAACCAGCCCCTCCCCAAACACTCCTTTTATAGAGAGCTCAGGGCGTGGTCTCCCTGTGCCTCCTCCCGAGGAGTCCCACAGCCTTTCTTTGTTTGTTCCTGCTCGACTGCCTCCTGCGTCGGGCGTCCTTGAACAGGGCCAGCTGTGGGTCATCTTCCTCCGCACTCTCGGGCTCACGCAGCTGAGAAGAGGTCCCCGGCTGAGGGCTCTGCAAAGCCTCCAAACCATCATCAGCCGGTTCGTTTCCCTCCCCCTCATCTGAGTCATCCGATACATCGGAGCCGGCTGTTGGACCCACAGGCTGGCCCTGAGTCACAACAGGGATAGCCATGCCCATGGGGAGTTTACTTTTGGGGACAGCAAAGGACCGGCCCACCCCAATCAAAGGAAAACCCCAAATCCAGTGGGCCAGAAGGCAGCCCAGGCACCGTGCTCCTCCTGTTCCTTCTCGGCCCCAGGGCACAGCTACCTCCTTCGGAGCCGTCTTGATCCCGACGGGCCTGCCGGCATGGCGAATAGTGAGAGCGCCAGGTGAGCCGCGCTTTGCAGAATGAAGCTGGTGGATCTATGCCGGCAGGCCCATTGACATCAGGACGGCTCCGAAGGAAGTAGCTGCGGGGGGGGGGGGGAGGGGAAGCAGGAGGCCTTGCAGCAGGTGCCGCCAGGCTTGCAAACGCGGCGCTGCCCCTCCGCTTTCCAACCCTGAAATTCCGGAGTAAAGTTGAGCACCCCTGACAAGCTGCAGATCTGACGTAGCCTTGGCTGCCACCCTCCTCTTGGCTGGGCGAGGCTGCAGCATGCGGCCTTTAGTCGGGGCTGCCGGCATGGCGGCAGGTGGGATCGCCGGGGGAGTGTTGCTTTGCAGGACGGAGGTACTTGCAAGTCTCACCCCCCCAGCTATGGCGAGGAAAAAGAACCGGAGGGGCGCGGTGGCTGGGCTGCCTTCTGGCCTGCTGGATTTGGGGTTTTCCTTTGATTGGGGGCGTATGGCCTGACCCTGGCCGAAATGCAAACCCCTCTCTAAGCAGCGATTGGGCAGCTGAAGGCCTCTTATCTTTGTGGGCTGTGCAGTTCTGAAATTGATGGGCTGCTGCTGGGGAGGAGAATCAAAATAGGGCAAAACAAGCGTAGTCCACCATGGTTTATTGATTGTCAAGTTTTCCTTGGGTTTTCCTTTCCTGGGCTATTAAAATCACACTGGCAAGGTCAGTACTGAACACCTGGCTGCAAACTACTCAGCCGGATTTTAGCCTAGCCCCTTGTGCAATCCCAGGCCACATTCTGGAGGTGAGAGGATGTAGTAACAGGAGAGAGCTGCACAATTGATTCGTTATTTATTCTTGCCTTTAGTAGAAATAACTATGTTGTTTGACGACTTTGCTAGCAACATGCAGGCTGTGAACTTTCGTTTCCCTCTTGAGGAAAGAATTCAGGAGTGCTAGATTTATTTTTCCTGCTAATTACTGTATACCCTGTGGGTTTTAAAAGGAGCCTATGAGAAAAAGATGTGTCTGAAAGTTAAAGGATGTATGGATTGAGTTGTGAGGCAGGGAAGGGAAGTCCATGGACTTATGCATTTCCAGTTTCTGACAGGTGTACCATAATCATAATCATAATAGTAAAGTTGGAAGGGACCTTGGAGGTCATCTAGTCCAACCCCCTGCTCAGGCAGGAAACCCTATACCATTTCAGGCAAATGGCTGTCCAGTCTCTTCTTAAAAACTTCCAGAGCATTCACAGCTTCTGGAGGCAGGTTGTTCCATTGGTTAATTGTTCTAACTGTCAGGAAGTTTCTCCTTAGTTCTAGGTTGCTTCTCTCCTCGATTAGTTTCCATCCGTTGCTTCTTATCCTGCCTTCGGGCGCTTTGGAGAATAGCTTGACTCCGTCTTCTGACCGGACACCTGCATCTCTCAGGGCCCAAAGATTATCTTTATTCTTCATAGGGCGGTATTGTGGATTAACTAAATTTTTCTGGATTCTGATTTTAAGGTGAGTATTCTGAGCTATGGAGGCCTTTAATCTTCTTCTTATATACATAATAAAATAATGAGAACTAAAGGCTCAAAGGGAAGGCAGATTAGAAAGAAGAAGACCTTTGGGGGTCTTCAATTCCCTTCCTGTTAAGAGTTCCTTAATGGGGTTTGCTCTTCCTTCCTAACATCAATAAAGGTGGTTTTTCCAGAAAATACACAAAGAGCTGTAATTAGTGATTTAACTATGTTTTCTTTTTGGCTGTGTTTTAATTTATATATAATGTATGTTTAATCAGGAGGGCTTGGAGAGCTAGAAGTGGCCAATATGGAGGTTGCCCTTTGCCCTCCAGATCTCTGCCTCCCCTGCAGATCTCTGGAGGGGAGGAGGGGGGGGCAGGGGAGCCGCGGGTGGGACGGCTGCCCCAACAAGCCAGCATCCTTACCACGCACCATTGGAAAGGGGAATTCCCTTTTGAGAAGGGCCAGCCTCCCTTCTGCAGGACCCGGGAGCGCTGCTCCCCTGCCGCCTCCTCTTGCTCTCCAGAGATCTGTCAAGTTGGACTCGGAGGAAACGGCTTCCTGCAAATGTCCTCCACCTCCTGCTTTGCCAGGAGGGCATCGGGCAGGGAAGCACCAACAATGTCTGGGATTGGGAAAAGAACATCTCTTTAGTGTGCTCTTCTCTCTCTCTCTCTCTCTCTCTCTCTCTCTCTCTCTTTCTCTCTGTCTCTGTCTCTCTCTCTGTCTCTCTCTGTCTCTCTCTCTCTCTCTCTCTGTCTCTCTCTCTCAGTCTCTCTCTCTCTCTCTCTGCCTCTCTGTCTCTGTCTCTGTCTCTCTCTCTCTCTCTCTCTCTCTCAGTCTCTCTCTCTCTCTCTCTGCCTCTCTGTCTCTGTCTCTGTCTCTCTCTCTCTCTCTGTCTGTCTCTGTCTCTCCCTCTCTCTGTCTCTCTGTCTCTCTCTGTCTCTCTGTCTCTGTCTCTGTCTCTGTCTCTGTCTCTGTCTCTGTCTCTGTCTCTCTGTCTCTGTCTCTGTCTCTGTCTCTGTCTCTGTCTCTGTCTCTGTCTCTGTCTCTCTGTCTCTGTCTCTGTCTCTGTCTCTGTCTCTCTGTCTCTCTGTCTCTGTCTCTGTCTCTCTCTCTGTCTCTGTCTCTCTCTGTCTTTCTCTCTCTCTCTCTCTCTCTCTCTCTCTCTCTCTCTCTCTCTCTCTCTCTCTCTCTCTCTCTCTCTCTCTCTCTCTCTCTCTCTCTCTGTCTGAGACTTGTATCCACATCTGAGCCAGCAAATTGCCAATCGTGCCTGGGCTTGGGGAGAAGGCCCACTCCTTCCTCTGTGGATAAAAGTCCCCAAACCTGGAATGCAGTATGTGTGCATGTGTTTGTGCACACGCATACGCTTGCCTGCTAGCAGTTTGGGGAGGCGAGGAGTTTGTGGGGCACGAAGTTGTCCCCACATTGAGTTAGCCGGTGCTACTTGTTCCGTTCCAAGCCAGCTGTCCCAAATCAGCTGTGTCCAGTGAGTGGCGTGGAGCAGGCCACGCCCACCTGCTAGGCGAAGGGTGGTACTCGAATAGTACCATATCCTAAAAGTGGTACAATCTCCGAAAAGGTTGAAAAGCCCTGGTATAAGGCTCCTGCCTTGAGCAGGGGGGCTGGACTAGAAGACCTCCAGGGCCCTTCCAACCTTATGAGTCTATGTTCTATGGTCTAAATACTGCTGCTGACGCTACTGCTCTGTCTTCTTTTGCCCTTCCCCTCTGTCTTGCTTTAGCTCTCCCCCTTCTTTTCCCTTCTCCCCTCCCCCTTCCCACGCAATGTTAGATCATCTCAACAGAAATAGACATTCCACTCTTGCATTGGCTGGACACGCATGTCAAATATTGTGTCCTGCACGCCTCATTTTAAGGAAGAGTTACTCTACCTGTTTGAGAGAAGAGCCGTGAAGGTTTGTAGTCCACTTAGGGAACTAGAAATGAAATACCCTGAAGAGAAATGGAAGAAACTAGATGGGAAATTTGACAACACTTTTCAAGTACATATAGAAGAAGGTGCCGTGCTTTCCCCATTTCAGAATGCAGGACATAAAAAAGCTGAGTTAAGTTACAGTACAAGAGAAGGCCAGTTTGGTACCCTAGTGAAGGCACCAGACAGGGAACAGGGAATTCTAGTTCTACCTTGGGTACAAAGCCAACTGGGCTTTGAACCAGTCACTCTCTTTCATCCCTAAGAAGGAGACAATGGCGAACCACTTCTGAGAAACTTTGCCAAGAAAACCGCAGGGACTTCTCCAAGCAGTCTCCAACAATTGGAGACAACTGAATGGAAGAAGAAGAAAAAAATTAAAAGAAGAAAAAAATTAAAAGAAGACAGCTTCCAATAGTTGGAGCAGTTTGGCAGCAGTGCTGGTCCCGCTCCCCTGGATGTGTTCACGTAGAGGCACCAACTCCAGAAAACAGGACAGAAAATGATGTGGTTAAAAGGCAGGGGGAAATCCTCACGGGAAGAGCATTTGGGAATGGAACCGATTGTCCTGAAGAGTGGTGGATTCTCCTTCCCTGGGGTGTTCAGGCAGATGCTGAACAGCCCTATGGATGCTGGGATTCCTCAGCCTCTGGTCCGTGACCCTGAGCGATGCCACCGTCTTCCTAGGCCCTGCTAAGAAACCTGGGGGGCAGAGAGTGTCCTGCTGTTGGTAGGAATGAACAGGGATTGCCATTGCTGAAAAGGCACACTTTCTAGGAATAGGGGAAAACCAGTCACGAGAGCCCACGGAGTAGAAGGGTTCTCTTCTGCTTGCCACAGCATGAAAGGATGGATTTGTGGATCAAGCTGATGCTGAAGAAATTGGTTCTCAGAAAGGGAAAGTGCAGCGATGCGACTAACCACTGAGTGGCTCTGTTGTGCCGTGGAAGCTTTCTCCCTCCAGTGAGGCTGTGAGCGCCAAGGGGCTCCCCAAGGCCGAGCCCCTGACCTGCTGAAGACTGTCATTGGCTGTGCAGCCCTAGTCCAGAATCAGAGCCCAGAGCCTCGGTGAGGAGGTAACAGCAGCTGCAGTTTGGGAAGAGGAACTGGCTGGAGGAGGCCGAGAGGAGACAGAAAGCTTCGGGGTGAGGGAAGGAGAGGAGCTGGTGGTAGGAGCAAGGCCCGGAGCTTCTGTAGGATATCTCTATGGAGAGGACAGATTGCCATCGCCTGCAGGCAAGATAATTCCCTCTGTGGCTGCCCCGAGGCGTTTTCTTCCCAATAGTTCATGAGGAGAGTCTTAACTGGGTCCGGAGGATCAAAGGGCTCAAGAAGCCGAGTGGGGAAGGGGGCAGAAGGAGCACGGTGCATCTGGCTGCGCTGATGGGGACCTGTCTGGATGGATCCTGCTGGGGCCCCTCAGTGTGGCTGCTGTGGAGGAATCTTCTCGACCGCAGATGATGAAGGGTTTGAGCAGCCCTGACCGGTCACCAAGTCTCTTGTAAGGTTTGCATTGTAGGGATACACTAAAGGGAGAGCTCCACAGACACTGGAAATGTAGTGTATTGGGCCTGCTTTACTTGAACTGTACCAGTGTCTTGATTGCTGTTTGAGATTGCTTAAGCAGGGAGTTGGGTAACGGTTGCTGGCTCCTCAGACAGTCAGTCTCCAAGACCACCATTGGTTGGCTCTAGGGCGGCAACAGGCTCCTTCAAACCTAGTGGCCGCCACCTAGTGGCCAGCAGTATAAATAGTTGGATAGAAGCCTTGGTTAACAGTTCAGTTCTTGCATTCAATAAAGCATGTTCCTGCCTGAACTCTCTCGCCTCGTCTCCTGCTTGCTGCAAAGAACCCAGTACACAACAGAAAATATGGACTGTGAATCTAACATTATACACAAAATAATATTCTATTGCTGTTATAAAATGGTATTTTCTTTAAAGAAGGACTTAAATAAATAGGTGACGGCATGTCAAAGCCCCTTCACAACTCCATGGAGCCTCACACACAAAGCTGGCTTTTGATGGACACAGCTATGGATAGAAATGGTTGGGGGGAGGGAAGAGATGTCCATCTTCCCCTTCCCCCCTCGTGGACTTTTGATGAGCAAGCAAGGATTTTGCCCAGACCCGGCTTGCACAGTGGGACCCAGTGATGCCCCTCCCCGTGGAGCTCGAGGGGGGGGGGTTGACTTGTTTCCTTGGGAGTCCTGCACAGAAAGCCCAGCTCTTGCCCCCTTCCCCATCAGTTGGGCATCTGGGGCATTGGTAGAGCATCTCCCACCTTCAGTTCCCCTCCCTGGTTGCAACTCCCCTGTTACAATAGCGGACCAGAGAGGATTTTGAGGACCCCAAGTTTGCTCCGCTCCTGTGGCCCTTGTGCTTCAGCAGGGCCACTGCCTTGCACCCTTGGGAGAAAGTGGGATGGGCACGCAGACTTCTGGTGGGGCCCTGAGCAGGTTCCTTATCATGGGGAGGAAATGAGGGAGGAGGTAGGGATAGGGAAGAAGCCAATTATTAAAAACATTTAATACACCGAAGAAAGAAGAAAGCCGCTGTCTGTGCTTAAGAGGATTCTAACTTTCCTAGAAATCCTTTACATTATAATAATAATCTCGACCTGACCTTTTCAAAAGACATTGGGCAGGAGAAATCCTGCAAAGCTATAGTTGAGCATCTGTTCAGCCCAAGGTGCCATCTTGCCTGCGGTCTTTGGGGAAAGGGGCTCAGTGCCAATATGCTTTCGGCTCGAGGTGTGTGTGTGTGCGTCTTTTGCAATCTAAAGAACAGATTCACCTTCCAGGGACCAGCAGTCCCACTTCCCCGGCGGTGAAGCCAAGAGAACCGTGATACCATTTGCAACCCCAGGGGCTGGCAGCTGTTGCTCTCAAGATCCAGACTACCCTGGGCCACAGTGGAGCATAGAAAAATGAGTCCATACTTGGACCCCAGGGGGGCTGGACACAAATTAGGCTCTTGACACATATGAAGAATGGTTACAGGAATTAGGTATGTCTAGTCTGGTGAAAAGAAAGACTAGGTGTCATGGCTGTATCTCTCCAAACTTCATGAGCTGACAGCCTGACATTAGCAACGGGGCAGTGGGGGGGGGAGGAGGAGGGAAGGGTTGGAATACAAGGAAGGGGAGGAGATGGTAGCCCAGCTGAACCTTGAGTGAAGTCAGTGGCGTAGCGTGGGTTGTCAGCACCCGGGGCGGGGCAAGGCAACCGGAAGCGGAAATAGAGGGGCGGGCGGGCGGTGACGTCACGGCACTGCTGAAAAGACGCGCCCCGCAGCGGCGTAGACTTTCCAAGAAGAGTCGCGCGCATGCGGGATGCTTCCGGGTCCCTCTCGAAGGCGGCTGGGCGGGGCTCCGACCTGCAAGAGCCGCTGCATTCAAGCTCGCACGTGAGCCCCGCTAAATAAAGCCACGCATGCGCACGAAGCTAGGCCGGCCGGCCAGCGGGTCCGTCTTCGCTCGGCCAAACCTGCCAGGGCGCCTGCGGGGCGCTTGCGGTTGGCCTGAGCCTGGGCGGAGAGTTGGCCGCTTCTATTTATTTTATTCAGTTTATGTGGCCGCCCATCTCACCTGCCGGACTCATTTTGCTTTGCAAGAAAGAGCAGCTCGAGAGCGGAGCCAAGCCAAGTCTGTGCAGCCCTTGGGGCTCCCTGAGCACTGCGTTCAGCAACGAACCCACGTTTCGGACTCTTTCCCGCCCCCTTTGCGGAGCTTTGCATCTAGAACTCCTTCTCGGTCCCTGACGAGCCTTTTTCACTGATTTCTCGCCACAGGTAGTCCGCGCAGAGTCCTGCGGCGCTCTCCAAGCAGGAAGCGCAGGCGTGAGACCGCGTGCACTTGTTCACTTCGGGTTTTGGGTTTGGACCAGATATTTTCCATCGCCGGCTATCACGGAGCCGAACCGGGCGACTTTTAAGGAAGGCTCTTATTCTGGAGCAGTCCGGTGCGTTGAGAAAGAAGGGACCCCAGTTTCTTCCTTCGCGGAACTGGAATCCAAAGTCACCCTGCCGCCGCCCGTCCGTCCGTCCACTACCCTTTCTGGCTCGCTCTCCCGGAGCGGATGAAGGAGACACGGGAGGGGGCGGGGGCCAGGAGAGGGGGAGGGCCTCTGCAGCAGGGGGCCTCTCCTGGTTGGGCCCGTGTGCGCCGCCTGTCACTGGGCGGCGTGTATGTCGGCGGCCTGGCCCCGCCCCGCCTCTTCGCAGCCCGCGGCGCGGACAGAAATGACACAGAGCCTCGGTGGCTACCGAGCAGCTCAGTGCGAGCGCGCCCCCCCAGATGTTGCGCCCGGTGCGGCTGGCCCCCCCTGCACCCCCCACGCTACGCCACTGAGTGAAGTTTCAGCCAGCCAAGGTCAACTATTGATATGTAGAGCTGGGAACGAGAACCTGTTCCCTAAACAATATACAAGGACCCAACTGGACATTTACAGACAACCTGGGGGTGGCTGGGGGAGGGGAGGGGGAAGGAAAATTTAGTTTGCATCGTTTGCACAGGGAAACCTCAGATTCAGCTTACGCTACTTCTCTAACCACCAAAGCTTCAGTAAAGTAGACTCTTGGCAAAAACAAATGGGCAGGAGTCTTTCTTGGCTAGATGACTTGAGACGGATGTGGACACGAGGGGTGGCCTGACGGCAGCGTTCCAATAGTAGACAGAGAAGAAGGGGCTGACCTAACCTCCAAAGCACCATGAGGAAGGAAGCCTATGAAAGAGAGAAGCAACCTAAAACTAAGCAGAGATTTCCTGGCAGTTAGTGGAACGACCCGCCTCCGGAAGCTGTGGGTGCTCCAACACTGGAGGTTTTCAAGAAGAGACTGGACAGCTATTTGTCTGGAATGGTACAGGGTTTCCTGCCTGAGCAGGAGGTTGGACTAGAAGACCTCCAAGGTCCCTTTCAACACTGTTTTTTTCCCCACAATGGCAAATCAGTGGCTCCTTTTCCAGTCCTCTGTTAGTTTCCTGTGTCCTAGGAACTTTGAAAGATTCTGCTCATGTCTTCTAGAACCCTTTGGGGGGGGGAAAATCTAACTTTGCCTAACTATGTTTCTGCGTGGGAACCACTATTGGACCTCTTGCTAGAAACTGAAAGAAATGACAATTTAATTTTGGGATTTGATGATTAGAACTGCTTATGAATAAAGAAATGCTGTGCTGATTTTAGAGTGAGAGTTTAATGCATTATATTCTACACTTTTACCAAAGAAAGTTGGAAAATATTGTTTTTTCCCCCTTTTCACTTCCATTCCGTTTCCTTTCTGTTTGCTCTCCTGAGTTTGCTTTTTTCTTAACCTCTCTTTTCTCGCCCCTCTTTCGTTTGCCTTTTATCCTTTGTTGAATTTTTTTTTCTCTTTTGAATGAAATGCTTCTGTGGGCCAAAGCTAGGTAATTCCAATATAAAACAAACACGTTCCCTTTTCATATTAACATGAGTTGTATCCTATCTTTTGGTTTAATGGCATACAGGAAGTTGAAGGGAAAAGCAATTAACAGGAGGTTGACATACAGTGTTCAGCAGAATTAAAGCAAAATTGTTCAAAGGGAAAAAGTTATTGAGAAAATAGGGGTGCTGGAAAATCTTAATGGGTTAATTCAGGAACCAGATCAAAAGTGTGCAAATACTGAGACTGGAAAACAAGTCAGATTCCTTATAGCCCACCCAGATAGTTTGGTAAGCTTGTTATTGATCTGTTGAACAAACTTATACTGCCCCCCCATCCCCTCAACAGGAACTGTGGAGGGCAAACAGAACACAGACAGTACTCGACTTATGACCACAATTGAACCCAAAATTTATGTTGCTAAGCGAGACATTTGTTAAGTGAATTTTGGCCAATTTTACGACCTTTCACTTGTTAACTGAATCACTGTACTTGTTCAGTTAGTAACGCGGTTGTTAAGTGAATCTGGCTTCCCCATTGACTTTGTTTGTCGGGGGGGGGTCGCAAGAGGGGATCACGTGACCCCAGGGGGATGCTGGAAACATCAGTTGCCAGCACCTGAAGTTTGGTCATGTGACCATGGAGATGCCGCAACGGTCATAAGTGTGAAAAATGGTCATAAGTCACTTTTTTCAGTGCTGTTGTAACTTTGAACCGTCAGTAAACCAACTGTTGTAAGTTGAGGTCTGCCTGAGTTCTTCTTCGTGACCGTTTGAACTCTACCTATATTAAGAAATCAGGACACTGTTTGAGTTTCCCTTTTTTAAAAAATATATTTATACGCATTCAGCTAGAGGGGACAATTTATATGGAGGTTTGTTTTTTTTTCCTTTTTATGTATGTTTGCTTTCATTTTGTCTTGTCTAGTTTTGCTCAGTTTTTTGTATTTTCACTGTTTTCCTCTTCTGGAGTTTGTATTTTAATGGTTTGAATAAAACACAATAATAAAAAAAGAAGCGGCTTTGCTGGCTTTTTGCCCAGCCCCAAAATCTTGTCTGGGTTTCTCATATAAACACAATTTAATGGAAGTTTTGCTGAAGGAGGGAAGGGCAGCAGGTGTAAATTCCTACACGTTGTACAAACCTGGAACCTTGCCTCAGCGTGGGAATTCAGTTGGTTGGCCTTTATTTTTAAAGGTACGGTGTTCCTTTCTGCTCTGGATAGCATGCAAGAACATTTACAGAATACAGAATAACAGAGTAGGATGGGACCTTGGAGGTCTTCTAGTCCAATCTCTGCTCAGGAAAACCCGTTTGTTTATTTTTTCAATAAAACAGCTGAGCATCCACGTGTATCTCTTCTCAATAGCAATAGCACTTAGACTTATAAACCGTCCCGTAGTGCTTTACAGTACTCTCTGGCCAGTTTGCAATGTCAGCATATTTGCCCCCAACAATTCGGGTCCTCATTTTACTCACCTCAGAAGGCTGGAAGGCTGAGTCAACCTTGAGCCCGTCAGGATCGAACTCCCGGCCGTGGGCAGAGTTTGCCTGCAATACTCCATTCTAACCACTGCACCACCAGGGCTCGAAGAAGAGAGAGGAGCAAAATAGCAGGAGGGGGGGGGAAGGGAGAGAGCTGGGACAGCGGCCTCACCTAACGAGCCTTCATCGTATTGGAAACACTGTTACCGTTATTTTAGGGCCACAAAGTGGGGAGGAACTGAAGGCTGGGCTGTAATTAGATGGTCTGGTTAATGTCACCCTTTCCTCTGAACGACCACGAATTACACTTAAGCAGCAAGATCAATTACAATCATTCTCTCTCATCAAGAACTGGACTCAAGTCTGCCACAATTGCAGATTCAACGGATGCTAAAAACAGCTCAGTGCTGGGCACTGATTGCAGTAATTGCAGATAAAGGACCTGAACATGTTGATTTGCTTTCTCCACAAAGGAGGGTCTGTGTACTTCAAACCAACCAAGAATGAAGGAGAAACTTCCTGACAGCGAGGACAAGGAACCAGTGGAACAGCTTTGCCTTCAGAAATTGTGTGGGCGCTCCATCCCTGGAGGTTTTTAAGAAGACAGCCACTAGGGCAGGGATAGGCAACCTGGGCTCTTTTATGACTCGTGGACTTCAACTCCCAGAATTCCTGAGTCAGCAAAGAGCCAAGGTTGCCTACCCCTGGTCTAGGGGTCTCCCACTTTTGCAGAGGGCTGGACTAGAATTTTAAGGTCCCTTCCAATTCTGTTTTTCTGTTAAAACAAGGCAGGGACAGGATTTGTGATAGGCAGGGCTGGGTAGATCAGCCTGGACATTAAAGTCGGATGTGTTCTGTACCAGCCTGCTACCGGCCTTGCAGAAAAGGCAACCCCTTTATAAACGGCAAGAGGCTGGAATACGTCTGCCAAATTTATTACAAAAACAAACAAAACACATACCAAGATACAGGAGCTTTGAAACACTATCGGAGCGGTTGCTTTCAGCAAACTAGCCCTCCCCAAGCAAGTCCTTTATAAAGAGTTCAGGGCGTGGCTTCTCTCTCCCTCCTTCCGAGAAGCCCCATTGCCTTCCTCTGCTTACTCCTACTTGACTGCCTCCTGCGTCGGGCGTCCTTGAACAGGGCCAGCTGTGGGTCATCTTCATCCACACTGTCAGGCTCACACAGCTGGGTCTCCATGGTGACCAAGTGGGAGGGGCCTGCCTGAGGGCTATCATCAGCAAGGTCTTCAACACCCCCCTCCTCCCCCTCATCTGAGTCATCCGACCCAACTGCCGACCCCACAGGCTGACCCTGAATCACAACACTATCCCGCACTGCAGGGCCCTTCCCCCGGGTCTGCCGATCCGGATGCGGTCGAGATGGAAATTGTTCATGAAAAGCGGTCACCAACGCCGGGGCATGAATGGCGGTCGCGTCTTCCCAGGTGAAGTCCTCTGGTCCGTAACCTTTCCATTCAATCAGGTACTGGAAACGACCTTTCAGCCAACGGGAATCCCTGATGCTGGCGACCTCGTACTCGGGGGTGCTGTCTCCACCACGAGGTCCTGATGGGGGAGGTTCCGCTCGGTGGAGTGGACAGTCCGGTTGCTCGGGGACCAACAGAGACTGATGAAAGACTGGGTGCACGCGCAGGGAACGTGGCAGAGTTAAGCGATAGGCGACCGGATTGATGACAGCCTCGACTGGGAACGGTCCTAAATATCGGTGATCTAACTTTCTCACCGGCCGTGTTGACGGTAGGTTCCTGGTGGACAACCAGACCCGATCTCCCACCGATAGTGGAGGCGTATCCCGTCTTGACCGATCAGCAAACCTTTTGTAATCGGCCTTGGCCTTCTCTAACTGACGTCGCACCAATCGATGGATCGCCTGTAACTCTGCCATGAAGTCGTTCGCTGCCGGCTCTGGTGAGTCCACGGGAGAAAGGGGGAAAAACCGGGGGTGATATCCCACATTGGCCAAGAACGGTGTCATCTGTGTGGAGGTGTACTGCGAATTGTTAAATGCAAACTCAGCTATGGCCAGATAGTCCACCCAATTGTTTTGCTGCAGATTGACGTAGCAGCGCAGATATTGTTCCAGGATACCGATGACCTTCTCGGTTCCCCCGTCAGTTTGAGGATGATGCGCGGACGAGAGGCAAATATTGATATCCAACGCATGCATCAACTCCTGCCAGAAGCGGGCTGTAAACTGGGCCCCCCTATCAGAGACGACTCTATCAGGGAGGCCGTGCAGCCGAAACACTTGCTGAATGAACATACGACTAGTGGCGCGGGCTGACGGTAAGCCGCGACAGGGGATGAAGTGCGCCATCTTGGTCAGCATGTCCACCACCACATACACTGTCGTAAAACCAGAGGATGGGGGTAAATCCGTCAGAAAGTCCATGGACACAGCCCCCCAGGGACTTTTGGGTGTCGGCAAGGGCTGCAGTAATCCAGGCGGGGCCCCTGTCGCTGACTTGGCCTGCCTGCATGGAATGCAGGAAGTGACATAGGACTGGACGTCGTGTCGGACTCGGGGCCACCAGAAGGTACGGGAGACCAGGTTCAGGGTCTTGAACAGGCCAAAATGCCCCGCCGCCGGGTTATCGTGACACTGGCTGAGGATGAGTCCCCTGAGTGGCCCTCCCGGAACGTAGAGCCGGTCACGATAATACAAGAATCCATCCGTGACCGTCCAAGGAGAATCTGGCCCCACCTCCTCCTTCCGCTGAGCCACCCACACCTCTTGCTGCTGTGCCTCCCGGATCCGAGCCCGTATATCAACCGGCTCCCACACCGCAGCAAAAGACTCGACGGGGATCACTGTCCTGGGCAGAAGCTTGTCTTCCACTCGGGAATATTCGGGCTTCCTGGACAGAGCATCCGCTCTTTGATTGTGCCCGCTAGGTATGTACCGAACCCGGAAGTCAAACCTCGCAAAGAAAAGAGACCACCAGATCTGGCGTTGGTTCAAATTCCGAGCGGTCTGCAGGCTTTCCAAATTCTTATGGTCCGTCCGGACCTCGATTTGATGCCGCGCTCCCTCCAGATGATGCCTCCAGGCCTCGAATGCCGCTTTGATGGCCAGCAGCTCCTTCTCCCAGATTGTATAATTGCGCTCCGAAGGGTTCAGTTTTCGCGAATGGTACGCGCAAGGGAAGAGGGTACCGCTGGGCGTCGTTGCCTGGAGTAACACCGCCCCAATGGCAATGTCGGAGGCGTCCGCCTCCACAACAAATGGCCGTTGCGGGTCAGGATGCTTCAAGATGGGCTCCTTCATGAAGGCTTCCTTCAAAGTCTGGAAAGCCTGTTGTTCTGGAGCGTTCCACTGGAACCGAGTCTTCTTCTGCAGGAGCCGGGTGAGGGGGGCTGTCAAGGCAGCAAACCCAGGGATGAAAGTTTGGTAATAGTTGGCAAATCCAAGAAGTCGCTGAACATCCTTCACGCGACGCGGGGGTTGCCAACTCTGCAAAGACTCAACCTTACTCGGCTCCATGGCGATGCCCTCAGGAGAAATGCGGTGACCCAGGAAATCGATGGTCACCCGGTAGAACTGGCACTTCTCCAACTTGGCAAACAGCCGATGTTCTCGGAGTCGCTGCAGGACCTGATGGAGATGCTGATGGTGCACCTCACGCGACGGGGAGTAGATCAGGATGTCATCCAAGTAGATCACGACAAACTGATCCAACAAATCCCGGAAAATGTCATTCATGAAATGCTGAAACACGGCGGGGGCGTTGGTCAGGCCAAACGGCATCACCGTGTACTCAAAATGTCCATAGCGAGTACCAAACGCCGTCTTCCACTCATCACCCGGCCGAACCCTGACGAGGTTGTAAGCTCCACGCAGGTCCAGTTTCGTGAAAATCTTAGCCTCCCGGAGTCGGTCCAAGAGTTCGGGGATGAGGGGCAGCAGGTAACGATTGCGCACCGTGATGGCGTTAAGTTTCCTATAATCGCAGCAAAGCCGTAATTCGCCCGACTTCTTCTTGACGAAGAGCACGGGTGCAGACACTGGCGAGGATGAGGGCCGGATGAAACCGCGAGCCAAATTCTTCTCCAGAAAGTCCCGCAATGCAGCCAACTCGGGGTCCGACATGGAGTACAAACGCCCCACTGGGAGAGGCGCATCAGGGACTAAATCAATGGGGCAGTCATAGGGCCTGTGCGGGGGTAATTGATCCGCCTCTGTCTCGCTGAACACATCAGCAAAGTCGGACAGTTCAGGAGGCAAGGAAACCCCTGGGGAACCCTCCACCTGGCCGGCACAGATATGGCGGGAGTGGTCCACGCACTGCAAGCTTGGGAAGGTGACCAAGTTCTGTGACCAATAGATCTGTGGGTCATGCGCCCGGAGCCATGCCAGTCCCAGGACCACGGGGAAATGCAGATCTGAGGTGATATAGAACTGGATGGCCTCCACATGGGAACTGATGGCCATACATAATGGTTGCGTGGCGGCCGTAATAGGCCCAGACAGGAGCACTCGACCATCGATAGTCTCCACTAACATGGGCGGATCCACCGGGCACTGGGGAACAGCCCATTTGGCCACAAATGCTGAGTCCATAAAATTTGTGGTGGCCCCAGAGTCAATTAAGGCATGGACTGGAATCCCCTCTGGCTTGCCAGGAAGGATCAGACGTGCCTCCAAAATCAAATGCCGTGGAGGTCCACAGGCAGCATCGGAAAGACATCGCTCAGTGTTGTTGTGGGACGCCCGATCTATCACACCGTCTAGATCGGGCTCGGGGGCGTTTCCCGACAGAAAAGTAGGGGACTTTCTCGGGGCAGGCTCGGTCACTGATGCCCGCTGTCGCTTCTTTGGGCAAAAAGCAGCCAAATGCCCAGGGTCCCCACAGTAAAAACACAACCCCCCCGATCGTCGTCTGTTCAATTCAGTCACCGATAGATGAGACGTGGCAGCACCCAGCTCCATTGGCTCCTCCCTTTGAACTGGGGGCTCATGCACAACAGGGGCTGCAGGGGTCTGTGGGGTGGCACGGCGACTCCTTCGCTGCTGCAACCGAGCATCGATCCGTAGGCAGAGATGGATCAGCCCATTCAGGTCTGAGGGAATATCCACACGGGCCAGCTCATCCAACATCTCCTCCGACAATCCATCCTGGAAGGCATCCACAAGCGCAGCCTCATTCCAGGCGGAATCCTGGCTAAGCAGCCGAAAATCGCTGATATAGCCCTGTAGGGGGCGTTGACCCTGCCTCAGAGCTTTCAGGCGTCGAGTAGCAGTCTGCGTCTTAATAGGGTCCTCATACATCAGACGCATATGATCACAAAACCCCACAAAGTTGTCCAACAATGGGCTAGGTTGAGCCAACGAGCTGCAACGAGCTGCAACGAGCTGCATCACCCGAAAGAAGGCTTAACACAAACCCCACCTTATCCCGGTCAGTGGGGAAATCAGCTGCTCTCACGCTGATAAAGAGCTGGCATTGTCCCAGGAAAGCAGGAAACAGTTCTGGAGTGCCTGTAAATTTATCCGGCATTGCAACTTGGCATTTTCTCCTGGGTGGGGGTGCAGCATGAACCTGAGCTTGCAGTTGAGCCACCTGAGCTGCCAGCAAAGTGAGTTGCTGGGTGAGCTGGGCATTCTCAGCACGTAGCTGCTCCATAATATTAGTAAGGGCTGGGTGGCTGAAAGCAAACTGTTCTGTACCAGCCTGCTACCGGCCTTGCAGAAAAGGCAACCCCTTTATAAACGGCAAGAGGCTGGAATACGTCTGCCAAATTTATTACAAAAACAAACAAAACACATACCAAGATACAGTTTAATTTAATTTAATAATTTGATTTCTATACCGCCCTTCTCCCGAAGGACTCAGGGCGGTGAACAGGGCAATACACAGTAAAAATCGAATACAAAAATTAAAAAGCCATTAAACATCATGCCCATAAAATCAATCCATATTAAAATTAAAACTAGTTTTAAAAACCCAACCCCATTCCGTCAGACCAGGCCAGCTTGTTCAAAAAAGAATGTTTTGAGATCGCGCCGGAAGGAGCGAAGGTCGGGGGCCATCCGGAGCTCAACCGGTAAGCGGTTCCAAAGGTCTGGCGCGCCCACAGAGAACGCTCTCCCCCTGGGGGTCACCAATCGGCATTCTTTGATCGGCGGCACCCTGAGGAGGCCCTCTCTGTGGGAGCGCACTGGACGGAGGGAAGTTGACGCCGGCCGCAGGTGTTGCCGTAGGTAATCCGGACCCATGCCATGAAGGGCTTTGTAAGTCATAACTAACACCTTGAACCTCACCCGGAGAGCAACCGGTAGCCAATGCAGCTCGCGGAGCAAAGGTGTAACATGGGAGTATCGGGAAGCTCCCAAGACAACTCGCGCGGCTGCATTCTGCACAAGTTGGAGTCTCCGGGTGGACCTCAAGGGCAGCCCCATGTAGAGAGCATTACAGTAGTCTAGACGAGAGGTCACGAGCGCATGAGTGACTGTGCGCAAGGCATCCCGGTCTAGATAGGGCCGCAACTGGTGCACCAGGCGAACCTGGGCAAAGGCCCCCCTAGTCACAGCTCCAATATGCTCTTCCAAAGAGAGCTGTGAGTCTAGAAGGACCCCTCAGTTGCGGACCCTATCTACGGGGGGTAATAGCTCACCCCCCATGGCCAATGATGGAATAATCGGAATTTCCTGGGATGCCGGCACGAACAGCCACTCAGTCTTGTCAGGGTTGAGTCGAAGCCTGTTCTTCCCCATCCAGACCCGGACCGCCTCCAGGCAACGGGACATCACGTCGAGGGCATCGCTGGGGTGGTTTGGGGTAGAAATAAAAAGTTGGGTATCATCAGCATATTGGTGGTACCCAACTCCAAAACCATGAATGATCTCACCCAGCGGCTTCATATAGATGTTGAACAGGAGAGGCGAGAGAACCGATCCCTGAGGGACTCCACAAATGAGAGGTCTCAAGGTCGATCTCTGCCCCCCCTGCCAACACCGACTGCGAACGTCCCAGAAGGTAAGAGGAGAACCACTGAAAAACTGTGCCTCCCACTCCTAACCCTCTGAGACGTCGCAGCAGGATACCATGGTCGATGGTATCAAAAGCCGCTGAGAGGTCTAAAAGGACTAGGACAGAGGAGCAACCTCTGTCCCGAGCCCGCCAGAGATCATTCACTAGCGCGACCAATGCCGTCTCCGTGCTGTACCCGGGCCTGAAACCCGATTGGTACGGGTCTAGGTAATCAGCTTCATCCAAGAACAAAGGGGGCTGCTGCGCCACCATGCTCTCAACAACCTTTGCCAGAAAGCGAAGGTTGGAGACCGGACGATAGTTGTTTAAAATTGCTGGGTCCAAGGCAGGCTTCTTGAGGAGGGGTCTCACCACCGCCTCCTTCAAGGCGGCGGGAAAGCTACCCTGACTCAAAGAGGCCGTAATCACTGCCTGGAGCCAGCCTCGTGTCCCATCCCGGGCTGCATAAGTCAGCCAGGAGGGGCACGGGTCCAACAAACACGTGGTGGAGCTCAGCTTCCCCATGATCTTGTCCACTTCTTCAGGAGTCACAGGATCGAACTCTTCCCAGATTAAATCGACAAGGCCGCCCATATCCTCTTCATCAGACTCTGCCCAGTCGGAGTCCAAACCGGTCCGGATCCGAGCGATTTTGTCCGACAGAAATCAACTAAACTCCTCGGCTCGACCCTGCAAGGGTTCCTCCCTCACCTCCTGATTAAGAAGGGAGCGAGTTACCCTAAACAGGGTGGCCGGGCGATTATCTGCGGACGCGATGAGGGTGGCAAAGTGGTTAGACCTAGCCACCCTCAACGCTGCGAGATAAGTTCTCGTAAACGACCTTAGTCGCAACCGGTCGGATTCGGATCGGCTGGACCTCCAACAGCTCTCTAGGCCCCGTCTCCGACGCTTCATCTCGCGGAGCTCCATGGAGAACCATGGGGCCCGTTGAGATCTGCGTCGGGTCAAGGGCCACATGGGTACAACTTGGTCGAGTGCCTCTGTGGCTGCCCTTTCCCAGGCTTCCACTAGGGCATCGACCGAGCTGTGAGCAAAGGAGGCAGGTGGGGGCCCAAGCGCCGTTTGGAACCGCTCAGGGTCCATAAGGCGTCTAGGGCGGAACCATCTTGTTGGCTCAGCAACCCCACGACAGGGAGTGGCAAAACGGAAGACCATCCACAGGAGATGATGATCGGTCCATGACAGGGGTGAAATAATTGGAGAACCCCCCCCAAGATCATCTAACCACCGTCCGGATAGAAAAAACAAATCGAGCGTGTGCCCCCCCCTGTGAGTAGGGCCCAGAATAACCTGCTTCAGGTCCATGGCCGTCATGGAAGCCATGAACTCCCGAGCTAACTCAGATGATCCCCCCAGGGATGGTAGGTTGAAGTCACCCAAAACTATAAGTTTGGGGAACTCAACCACCAACCCTGAGAGGATATCGAGAAGCTCAGGCAGGGCTGCTGCCACGTGTCTAGGTGAAACATACACCAGCAGCAAGCCCAACTGAGCTCTGGGACCACATCTCAGGAGGAGGGACTCACACCCGACTATCTGGACCATGGTGGCCTCCCGCGGACATAAGGTCTCCCTTGCAACTACTGCCACTCCACCACCCCTACCCTGAGCCCGAGGCTGGTGCAGCACCCGGAAGCCTGATGGGCAAAGATCAACCAGGGGGACCCCGCCCTCTGGGCCCAACCAGGTCTCCGTAATGCAAGCCAGGTCCGCATGCTCCTCCTCAATCAACTCCTGAATGAGAGGAGCCTTATTCATTACGGACCTGGCGTTGAAATACACGAGCCTGAGCTCAGGTGGCTGCTCATCCTCGCTCCCGGTACCACGAGCCGAAATCAGAGGGTCGGAGCGCATCACCGCTTGAAGACAGCAGGGACGCACTCCCAGGTATTGATACGGCCCTCTGTTCATACACTTGCGGCCATTCCCTACCGCCGTGGGAATAGGCAATCCCACACCCCGCTCCGGGGCCCCGTAGGCCCCCAACCCAAGCCCCACCACGACGCGAGCAATCCCCGGCCTGGTCTGAGAAACGGTTGGTGGAACCCCCCCAGTCTCCAACCGAACCTTTTTAGAACCCTCCCCTCTCCCTAACCCCATAAAAAATCGAGATAAAAAATGCACCAGGGGCCTCTTATTAAATTTGTGGTGGAGGCTCCTGTCCTTGCCCTTGCCCAACCATCTCTCAGGGTCCCAGTAATTGGGCCCGTCATCAAGAGGATAGGTTGAGATGAAGGCGGGTCGCACCCAGGAAGGGGGGGCACCCCTGAGCACGAGTAAGTCCGTGTCAGAATAACGTAAGCGTGCCATAACTGGCCATGTGAGTTCGGGAAGTGGCAGTCAGATGTTGAAAGATGATGTCATATCAGGAGGAGTATATGAGTCTAAAAACCGCCAGTCCAGCACCACTCTCACTTGTGCTGGGTACCCCAGAAACAGTCAGCAGTCGATCTCTCACCCCGACCTCGAGGCTGATCTGGGAGGCAGATGGAAACCCCATCCAGGGAGAGAGAACATACCCCTCACGGATCTCTCACATCCCGAGAGGTTGTAGATGAAAAGAAACTGAGCCGCCCTCTCACAGCGACTCTTCACCCCGGGTCCTCCTGAGTCTATGGGGGATGGGAGAGATAGCATACAAGAGTCCATCTCCATATGGGCGATAGGCAAGCCCAGCCCAACTTGGAAGCCGTAACTCCAGGCCATGATTGAAAGCTGCCTCAGATCTCTTAAGGCAGCAAGTCTTAATCAACATAGGAGATCAACACCGTCCTGATCTTTCCCTCGATAGTCTCTAATGGCTGCTTTAAACCAGCGGTGGGTAGATAGCAGCAGGTAGCAGCTAGGAGCAAGCGAGCAGCTAGGGGCAAGGAGCAAGCGAGGAATCGATGGAATTATCCAGCTCCTCCAACAGCATTCACCCAAGCCGCGGTTTCTCCAGTTAATCCAGCCATTTGGAGCCATGGCTCTATCTGCCCCAGAACTGGGGCGTTTCAAGCCGTGGCTCCTCCGGCAACAGTCGCTTAAGCTACAGTTCATCCGGTTCCCCCAGCCTTTCCAAATATTCCAGGCTGGAGCATTCACTCCCTCCGCAGTTCCTCCAGCCATTACGAGCCGTTTCTGGTTGAGTTCAAACAAATACAAGCGGATTCAAGCCGTGGCTCTTTCCGCCCTGAAAATCAGCTGAACGGGCGTTTCAAGCCGCGGCGTTTCAAAACGGCCACAATCTCCCGGCAAGACCTCCTCTGCAGTTCCTCCAGCCATTACAAAGCAATTCTGGTCAAATTCAGGCCGTTTCGGTCTAATTCAGGCAGATGCAAGCAGGCAGATGCAAGCAGGTTCAAGCCGCGGCTCTTTCCACCCGAAAATCAGCTGTTCGGGCGTTTCAAGACGCGGCGTTTCAAAACGGCCACAATCTCCCGGCAAGACCTCCTCTGCAGTTCCTCCAGCCATTACAAAGCAATTCTGGTCAAATTCAGGCCGTTTCGGTCTAATTCAGGCAGATGCAAGCAGGCAGATGCAAGCAGGTTCAAGCCGCGGCTCTTTCCACCCGAAAATCAGCTGTTCGGGCGTTTCAAGACGCGGCGTTTCAAAACGGCCACAATCTCCCGGCCAGACCTCCAGCTGCCTCTCGCCGATATGGAGGGCACCAACGCCCCCAAAAACAGGGATGACAAAGCAGTCTAGTCATCCAGCCCTAACATGGAGGCATTATGCACTCCAAGGGCGCCCCCAAGACCACCAAACCACACCAACCTCACGGAGCTCACGGAGCTCAGCTCGACACGTCCGCCATCTTAGTTGAGCACCGGAAAAAAAGCCCAACAAAAAAGTGAACAAAGTACAAGAGGCAGAAAAAAACTGTAGATCTTATTTGTTTATCTATCTATCTATCTATCTATCTATCTATCTATCTATCTATCTATCTATCTATCTATCTATCTATCATTTATTTTCTTACTTACTTATTTGTATTCTGCCTTTATTAGTTTTACAAATAATTCAAGGCAGCGAGCATGCTTAATATTCCTTCCTTCTCCTATTTTCTCCAGAACAACAACCCTGTGAAGCAGGCTGGGCTGAGAGAGAGGGACTGACCCAAAGTCTCCTAGACAGTTTTTATGCCTAGGGTGGGACTAGAACTCACAGTCAACCACTTTCTAGTCTTGCACCTTAATCACTAGACCACACTGGATATAGATATATAGTTGATAGAGACAGAGATAGAGATATATATAGAGAGTATATACCATATACCCAATTCATGCAGCAACATTGCACAAACTGTTATAACCAATGACATTATCCTGCCACCAAATAATTTATTGGAACATCTGAAAAAAAATCATGTGCCAGTAATGAAAAATTTATGGGAACATAGATTGAAAAACCAGATGAAAATGAGCAGGTTAAAATATTGTGGGATTTTAGAAAGTAAACTGATAGTTTTGACTCATAACACAGCTGATTTAGATGGATTTGAAAAGAAGAAACAGTGGATAAATGAGATGGCAATTCCAGGGGATAGCAGAATAGAAGATAAAGAATTGGAGAAGATTGCAAGGTATCAAGATCTAAAAATCGAAATAAAAAGATTATGGCATCAATCGAGCCTAGTGGTCCCAGTGGTTATAGGTACACTGAGTGCCATACCAAAAAAACTTGGGCAGCACTTAAAAATGACAAAATTTCCATTGGTCAGTTACAAAAGGCCCCACTGCTTGGTCTTCACATACAGTGTGCCCATACAGTACAACATCCTAAGTTTTAGGAAGAACTCGATATGTATGAAGGCTAACACCAGCTAAAGAACTGGCAGCTGGGATTTCACACCATCATGAATATAATAATGACAACAATAACAACAATCCTGCAACAATACCTTTAATCTTATTAAAATCTGCCTATCCCAGATCTTTAGGAAGGACTCAATCAGTAGACAAAAATGCCATATCTGGGCTAGACCTCTGGGTGACTGTCTGACCAACTTTATAATAATGACCATTTTGTAGGAGATGACCAGGCTTAGCCCAAGGTGGAGGGGTAAAAGGCATCATCAGCCTTCAATACTTTTGCATCCACAAGAGATCTAACTCCAGCCCACGATGAACTCTTCTCTCCCGCTAATTTCTCTTGCCCATTAGTAGTTCAGATTCTTGTAGAAAGCTTAAGCTTACCATAAATCTTTACACAGGTAGTCCTCAACTTATGACCACAATAGAGCCCAAAATTTATGCTGCTAAGTGAGAAATTTGTTCAATTTTGCCCCACTTTATGACCTTTCTTGCCACAGTTGTTAAGTGAATCACTGCAGTAACTTGGTTGTTAAGTGAAGCTGGTTTCCTCATTGACTTTGCTTGTAATAAGTTTGCAAAAGGTGATCACATGAAGCTGGGACACTGCAACCGTCATAAATGTGAGGCAATTGCCAAGCATCCGAATGTAAATCATGTGTCCACGGGGATGCTGCAATGGTCATAAGTGTGAGAAATGGTCATTAGTTACTTTTTTCAATGCCGTTGTAACTTGGGGAATGACGGGACAGGTGTGACTAAGGTAGCTGACTGGCGATCCTTTCTGGCTGTTGTGGGTGGTTAGCTCTTGTGTGTAAGGTGTGCCCTGACACTCCTCAAGGCTTTAGGAAGCAAAGGGAGCCATCTCTACCCAAATTACAAGGGAATTCAATGCTAATTGGAGAAAATTGGGTTTCTGGACCATGGTCTGAATTATAAAGCTGATAAACAACTGCTGGTGAAAGATTAGGTGCATTTCACAAGAAATGTAAAAAACATTTTGTGAAACAAAACGGAAAGTTTGACAAGCAGTGATTTAAACCTGTGAGGGAGTAGAACAAAAACCAAAAGTAACAATTTCAGATGATGGGCGCACCATAAGAGGTGGCAAAGGGACAGAAATAGGGCATCAGAAATACGTGAGGAAGATTTTTGGCACCTAAGATTGTCTTCTCCATCTGTTCAAAACACAAGCTTGAGATTTTAGTGTGGAAAGGCAAGTGGGCCTAAATTAATAATTTATTTAGCAAGTAGTAGAAGACCTGGTACGAGGAAAGGTATCAGATGAAAAATGGAGACATAACATTAGAAAAAGGTATGGAACTGTAGGGCATGTGTTCCAAAAGCAAAACATAGAGCACAGAAACATGAGGCTGGAAGGGACCTTGGAGGTCTTCTAGTCCAACCCTCTGGTCAAGGCAGGAGACCCTATACCATTTCAGATAAATGCTTGTCCAGTCTCTGTTTGAAAGCCTCCAGTGTTGAAACACCTACAATTTCAGGCAACCTGCTCCATTGATTAATTGTTCTCGCTGTCAAAAAACATCTCCTCCTTCTAGCTCTTTGATGAGCTTCCATCCATTACTTCTTGTCTTGCCTTCTGGTGCTTTGGAGAATAAGTCAATCCCCTCTTCTCTGTGACAGCCCCTCATGTACTAAAGAACAGCTATCGTGTGCCACTTAATCTTTCTTTTCAACAGGCTAGAGTCATATCTGGCTCCTGCAACCATTCATCATACAATTTAGCCTCCAGATCTTTTATCATCTTTGTTGCTCTTCTCTGCACACTTTCTAGCATCTCAACATCTTTTTTTGTACTGTGCCAACCAGAACTGGACAGAGTATTGCAAGTGTGGCCTCAGTAGAGCAGTATAAAGGGGTTTTGTCTCTTCTTGTGATCTTGATGCTATCCCTCTATTGATGCAGCCCACATAAACAAATAAATAAATTCCTTATAAACAATGCGAGTCTCTTGGTTCATTTATTTTTTGTCTGTTTCTTAGAACAATTTTGAACAAAAAACAAATTGCAAAATTTTTTGAAGAAAACCTCAAAATGAACCGAGGTTAGCAAAGCGTATGTAGAAAGACATCAGCTTTCTTTAGCTATGTTCATAATAAAAGGAAGAGAACCAATAAGCCAAATGCTCAGGAAAGATGGCACAATGTTAATTATATGGAAGATAAAGCAGAGTTTTCTCTCTCCAAAGTACTGTATGTGTTCCACCAGGAGGCTGAGAGGAACAGGATTAAAGCTTGAAATGATGGAACAACGGGAGAATCAACAAGGTATGGTGAAATAGGTGGAGGCCAAGAGGGTGTGTCTGGGAATAGAATAGAATAGAATCTGGAAGGGACCTTGGAGATCTTCTAGTCCAACCCACATAAGTTGTATGTAGTATGTTTTAGGTGTGTGTCATGTATGTGTCTCACTTTGAGAGTGGGCAATTAAATTTCATTTTTGATGTGCGCCATTGTGCCCACAGTAAAAAAAATGACAATAAAGATTATCTTATCTTATCTTATCTTATCTTATCTTATCTTATCTTATCTTATCTTATCTTATCTTATCTCATCTCATCTTATCTTATCTTATCTTATCTTATCTTATCTTATCTTATCTTATCTTATCTTATCTTATCTTATCTTATCTTATCTTATCTTATCTTATCTTATCTTATCTTATCTTATCATCTTATCTCATGCAGGAGAACCTATACCATTTCAGACAAGTGGCGGTCCAGTCTCTTCTTAAAAACCTGCAGTGACGGAGCACCCAGAACATCTGAAGGCAAGCTGTTCCACTGGTTAATTGTCTTCACTGGTAGGGGGTTTCCTCCTTAATTCCAGGATCTCTGCCTGGTTTTTATGGCACAAAAACCTGATAAAGCTCCAGTCACAACATGCCTTCTTGCCTGGTTTGTTTTTGTTCTGTTTTGGCTGCCTCTTCTAAAAAGGGAAGAAAGAGGAAATGGGAGAAGTACGGACTAATAAGTCGGGCTGATTCCTGGGAAAATTCCAGCCAAAGATCAAAAGAAATAACCCCCTCCGCATACAGCTCGAAAAGGTATTTCCAGCAGTCAGCATCAATGAACTGACACATCCAGCCAAACTGTCCTGATCTCCTGTGTTGATCGGATCACCACCTTGATAGGCTGTGGACATAACCTACCTCCACTTCAGAAAATCATCTGACAAAGTGCCAGGAGGTTTCTTCTTTCCGATAGCGAGCCTGAAGTATGACAGAAGAGTGTTTCTGGTGAATTGATTGTTTATTGCTTTACAATCAATGTGATGGGGAAAAGTTACTTCCCCCCTCGCCCCCGCTTTCCTCCCAGCTGTCTCTGCCTTTCAGTTTTAGCTTCTGGGCATCCATCCAACTTGGCACGCTCCAGTCAGGGGGCTTTGGATGCTTCTCAGAATACTATGCAAGGAACGATCATTTCTCTCCCTTCCTTTCCCTGCCCAGAGAGCTGACACAGATTACTTTTCTTTCCTGTCTTTTCTCTGAGGATGAAAATTGCTGGCTTGCACCCCAGGCTGGATACGCTCACCCCTAGGAGAAGACTGTTGGGGAGCAAGCCCAGAGGGATGGGCTTAGCAGCTTCCTCTCTCCCCCCTTTTTTCCACCGCAGCCTTTCCCTGCCGGCTGCTGGGGCGCTGGCTGCTCTGATGGCTGGGCTGGTCCTGTGGAAAGGATCCGGAGCCCCCACCCCACCCCACCCCCCCACCCCCGCTAGCCTTGGTGCCTCTGCTGGGCTTCTCCCTGTGGTCACTCACATGAGTGTCTGTTTCCAGGTGCCCGGCTTCCACAGCAGCAGCCTCAGTGCTTCACCAGCATAAATGCACAGATGCACATTTAAGTTCAGTCTTCAGTTGCTTTCTCTTAGGATCTGCAAAAGCAGACATATATATTAATACCACTTTACAAGGCCTTGGTAAGGCCACACTTGGAATACTGCATCCAGTTTTGGTCACCACGATGTAAAAAAGATGTTGAGACTTTAGAAAGAATACAGAGAAGAGCAACAAAGATGATTAGGGGACTGTAGGCTAAAACATATAAGGAACGGTTGCTGGAATTGGGTATGTCCAGTTTAATGAAGAGAAGGACGAGGAGGGACAGGATAGCGGTGTTCCAGTATCTCAGGGGCTGCCACAAAGAGGAGGGAGTCAAGCTATTCTCCAAAGTACCTGAAGGCAGGACAAGAAACAACGGATGGAAACTAATAAAGGAGAGAAGCAACCTAGAACTAAGGAGAAACTTCCTGACAGTTAGAACAATTAACCAGTGGAACAACCTGCCTCCAGAAGCTGTGAATGCTCCAACACTGGAAGTTTTTAAGAAGAGACTGGACAGCCATTTGTCTGAAATGGTATAGGGTTTCCTGCCTGAGCAGGGGGTTGGACTAGTTGACCTCTAAGGTCCCTTCCAACATCATCATCATCATCATCATCATCATCATCATCATCATCATCATTATTATTATTATTATTATTATTATTATTATTATTATTATTATTATTATTATTATTATTATTATTATTATTATTATCTGATCTCCTGCTAGGTCTTCAGGTTTCTCCCCAAAGCCCAGGTGTGCAAGCACAGGAAGCCTTGCCTTGTGCTGGGAGGCCCCGTTGTTTTCAGTTTAGCTGCCCCATCTCACATGATGCCCCAAAGCAAGCTAGTTAAGTTGGAGGCACAAGAATGAATTTCATGGATTCCTGGCTCAAAATCATGCTCAAAGAGTGCCAATCAATTACGCCTCACCGTCCCAGAGAGAAGCATTCAGGGGGTGCCACAAAGATCTGTTCTGGGTACTCTGTTGTTCAATAATGATTTGAACGAAGAGATGACAAGAACTACTATCTGGTTTTCAGATGAGACAACATTAGGTGACACATTAGAAAGAAATAAAATTGACAAGTTTAGAGAAAATTAAAAAAATGAATTTGAAAAATGCAGAGTTCTTCACTTAGGAAACACAAATATACGCACAGATTTAGGATGGAAGATAACCTGGTTGGAAACAATAATTGGGAAGGAGAAGAGGAATAGTAGTTGACTGCAAACTAGCAATGAGTCAGTAGTGTGATGTGTCTCTAAAAAAGGCAAATGCAAATTTTGTCTGCCTCAACCGAAACAAAATTTTGAAATTTCAGGCAGTAACTGTTCCACCATATTTCACTTGGAGCAAATGACATCTCTGGTACAACGTCCAGTTCCAGGCATGACTTTTCAAGGGAGATTTAAGACATTGGGTCAGTGAAGAGTACTGAGAATGATCAGTGGCTGGAAAGTAAGTTCTGCAAGAGAAGCCGAAAGAGTTCCAGGTGTCTGTTTAGCCTTGAGAAAAGGTGAGTAGCCCTCTTCCAGAGACCCCAAAGGGTGTCGTGTGAAAAAAGGCAACGTCCTGTCTTTCTGTCTTGGAAGATACCAGGACTCGGGGCAGCGGATTTGAGTTAAAGGAAGTCTGATTATGAAAATCCTCCCTGGTAGAACAGTTTGAGAATGGAACCAACAACCCAAGGGAAGGTGTAGTTAATTCCCCTTTGCTGTATGTGCTCAAAGGTAGACAGAGGTCAGTTGGGGATGCTTGGATGGCCTTAATTCCAGCTCTGGGATTCTACTTACTGTATGGAACAAGGTTTTGGTGCCCATGAAGGACTCTGGAGTCTTGTTTGTTTTGAATCAGAAATGATCTGCAGATGGTCCAATTAGATAGGAGGAAGAACCAAGGAATGGCTTGCCTCCCCGGCTGTTTCTCTTGGCTATTTGGCAGCTCTGCCTGCCATGTTGGTATACAAATTATGCTTCTGCTTCCCCCTCCCTCAAGTCTCTTGGAGGGGCGGGTGCACATTATATGGAGTGGAAGGCATCTGTTGGTGAGAGCTACCTGCTAATGAGTTCTCCGTGGCTTTCTTCTTTCACCTTTCTCTATCCTTGTGTCTTATTTATGAAGGCAGTTGGTTGGTGTTGCTGCAGAGAAAAGCCTCTGAGCTGTCACTGGCTTTCCTCCTTGTGAAATTTCTCCTCCTGAAAAGAATTACCAGTAGTAATTGCCTGGTGCAATAAAGTACATCCTTCCATCTGCTCCTTTTTCCTTTAAAGTCTGCTTTTCCTGACAATGGCAAATGACGTGCCTGTTGTAAAGCAAAGGGTGGTGGGTGTGGGGGTGGCCTTCCCCATTGCTTCCCTTCCGCAGATCCACATAATCTTCAAGGTCCACTGAACGGTGGGATTTTTCCTTCCAGATTTTCATAAGCAAAGAAGTTGGGACTGTCCATCCCAAACTTCCATTAGAGGAACAAGAGAAGGAAGTCCAGAACATTCTGTTCTAGCGCCCATCTCTGTCCTAACAATATTCATCCCAGCCCCAGGGCTGGACATGGCCACAATCTTACCCTTGTTTCTCGGTGGGGAGTCACTCTGTCACCTGGACTTGGCCATCATAGTGGTGGGACTTCTGCTGGTGTTTCTTGACATGACATTAGGGCTTTGCTAATGCTGCCTCTTGCATCTGTTGGCCTTATGGCAGACAGAGGCTGCCGTGACCGGACCTCTCAGCTCCCTTAAGCATCCCTCACTGCCACCACCCAACTTCTTCAGCCTTGCAAGACCTCTCTCACCATGTCTTCTTGGCTGTGTTGTGGGAACACTAACCAGTTTCCACTGCCTTCGTTCTCTTTCTGGCTTGGCCCCTTCTTCCTATTGAGCTTTCTGCTGGCCTGCAACCTCCAGGCAACTTGTCCCGGTCATACTTTCCTGATATGACCCACCTTGGCTTCTGTTGCCACCAAATCCTTTCAGAACCTCCTCTCAGGCTGCCAAAGCCCAAGCATGGATATTCCCACCTGCTGCAGCTTCGTAGCACATTCCCTAGTACCCCCATCCTTCCCTGCAAGAGGTAGCTACATTCCTCTTAAAGGAGTGATTCTCTTTTTTCCTAGGTGGGGGAGGGGAAGGAGAGAAACAGCATAACTACCATCTCACTAGAACTATTATCAGTTCTGTGTATGAAGATAAGCATGGAATATGTCTAGGCGTCACAGCCCAACTGGCGCCAAATCCCACTCAACCCATGACTGTCAATGCAAAAGGCACCCTGTCCTCCTCACAGCCCTGTCCATTCTTCACAAAACCACAAGCAGCAATCAGAACATTTGCCAGGGCTTACAGAGTGTCTGGCAATAGGGCTGAAATAAAACCTCCCAGAGACAGGCAGTTGAGCTGTCTTCCAGGCTTTCCATAATCCAGTGCAGGACCTTAAAGTAATGTATAAGGCAGGATTGCCATGAGTTCCCCTAACAGCGTCTACTGCTGTCCTTAGGAAAGCGTGCAGACCGTCAGCTTCTCCAGAAGGGCCCCACCTGCAAATCTTAACAGTAGCTGATACTACCAACCCAGGTTCCCCACAGTTTTGCTAGCTGTCTTGGGGCTCAACCTGTTCTCAAACTTTGTTGCAATTCCACATCAAAAGATGGCAAAAGAGGCAATCAGTGGATTGCACGGGAGCCAGAATCCAGCAAAGAACATGTGAAAACTTCCCTGGGATGATCTCTATGCTATGGAGAAGGTTCCCTTCACTGGTTTTGGAAGCTATTGGGTTTGACCACAGGCAGATCCTGGCAGTAATGCTGGAATATTTGGAATATTGAAGCGGGCAAAGCTCCACACGAACCAAGTGGGATGGGATTTCGTTATTCCCGACAGACAGGCGAGAGAATGAAAAAGGTCTCTTCCATTGCACATAGCCTTTCTGATGGAATCAGCAGATAAAAATATATTGTCTTTTTAAAAAAATGACATTGCTAATTAAAATGTAAAACAATAAAGATAAAAAAATGATGCAAACTAAGAAAGATATAAAAAGTTAAAAAAATGAAAAGAGGAAAAAAAGGGGGAAGAAAGAAAAAAATATATAAGAAAAAGAAATGTAAATGAGTTCCCCTTTCATCAGGGCAAATAAAACAATTTCATATTTCAACCAAAGACCTGCTCTTCTCCTCATACTCCATCCCTTATCTGTGAACAAATGATAAAGCCTCATCAGTTAGCAAAAGTCCATTAAGACTCATGAGAAATAACTTTAATCAAATGAGTCAGATTCACAATCCTTTATTTTTAAATCAGTAACTTATTATTTTCTCTAAAATTACAGCAACATGTTTCTTCTTTATCTTATTTCTTATCTCTAAACACATTTGTAAAGCCTCGTCATTCAAAAAAATAATAATTCACTAACAGGTACCAGAAAGAGCAACATATTAAAAATTATAAACTTTAATCCCTTCAAATCCCACAAGTTAATTTCTTATCATTTTCTTTTTTTCTCTCTCTCAGAAACTCCTTTGCAGGTTTAACACATACCAGAAGTAACATCTCTATTAAAAAAACTTCTTCCCGCATCTTATCTATAAACAAATCTTTATTCATTATTCAGTCCTGGTCAATAAAAGAACATGATATATATATTTTTAACCTTGCTCAAATAAGAATAAGAATAATGATTAGGGGACTGGAGGCTAAAACATATGAAAAAGTTGCAGAAACGGAGTTTCTCTAATGAAGAGAAGAACTAGAGGTGAAATGATAGCAGTTTTCCAATATTTGAGGGGCTGCCACAAAGAAAAGGGGGTCAACCTATTCTTCAAAACACTTGAAGGCAGGACAAGAAACAAAGGATGGAAACTAATCAAGGAAAGAAGCAACTTGGAACTAGGGAGACACTTCCTAACAGAGAGGACAATTAACCAGTGGAACAGCTTGCCACCAGAAATCGTGGGGGCTCCATCACTGAAGATTGTAAAGAAGAGACTGGACAGCCACTTGTCTTAAATGGTACAGGATTTCCTGCTTGAGCAGGGGTTGGACTAGAAGACCTCAAGGTTCCTTCCACCTCTGTTACTCTATTCTATTATATTCTAAGCCAATTTTATATTCTTTATTTTTGCTTTTTTTAAAAATCCCATTTATATCCTGCCCTTCTCCGAAGACTCAGGGCGGCTTACAATCTAAAGCACAAATCAATGTGCTTAGCAATAATAATATTTATTTTATTTTATTTTTTATTTTAATCCCATTTATATCCCGCCCTTCTCCGAAGACTCAGGGCGGTGAACAGGGCAAACATATAAAAATACAAAGATACAAAAGTTAAAAAAGAATTAAACACAATGCCCAAGCTAAAACAATAAATAGATATATTAAAAACAACAATAAAATCCCAACCCATCCCCCATCAGGCCAGGCCGGCTTGTTCGAACAAGTGAGTCTTCAGATCACATCGGAAGGAGCAAAGGTGGGGCGCCGTCCAGAGCTCAACCGGCAACCGATTCCATAAATCCGGGGCGCCCACAGAGAAGGACCTCCCCCTGGGGGCCACCAGACGACATTCTCTGACCGGTGGCACCCTGAGGAGGCCCTTCATTCTATGTATATGCCTGCTTATTAGGGCTTTCGCCCCCCCCAAGCAGCATTATTACAAAGTCAGCTTATTGCCCCCAACAATCTGGGTCCTCTTTTTTTTTTAAATTCCATTTATATCCCGCCCTTCTCTGAAGACTCAGGGCGGCTTACAAGCTTAGCAGTATTTATTTATTTATTTATTTATTTATTTATTTATTTATTTATTTATTTATTTATTTATAATTTTAATTCCATTTATATCCCGCCCTTCTCCGAAGACTCAGGGCGGCTTACAAGCTTAGCAGTAGCCTTCATTCTATGTCTATGCCTGCTTATTAGGGCTTTCACACACACCCCAAGCGGCATTATTACAAAGTCAGCTTAATTGCCCCCAACAATCTGGGTCCTCATTTTACCTACCTCGGAAGGATGGAAGGCTGAGTCAACCTTGAGCCTGGTGGGATGCGAACCTGCACTAATTGCAGGCAGCTGGTGTTACTTAAGGAGGCATTAGCCCACTGCTCCACCAAGGTTCTTTTGAAAATCTTAGTGTTTATTCTCTATTGTATAGTGCAGGGCTTTTTAAATAGTGGTACAGGTACATTGGCACCTGGCAGGTGGTACGCGACCATCCTAGAAAAGTGGTAGTGGGGGAGGGGAATGAGCTGAACCGGTGGCAGCATCGCACAAGCCTGAGCAAGAGACGGCTGTAGCTGCAGGGCTGTCAGGGCTTAGTGGAAGCGCCAGGATCAGTGCCAGGCCCAGAAGAAGCGCCAATCAGCTGGAATGTTGCAGCATCTCCAGGGTCTTGTGATTTACATTCAGATGCTTGGCAACTGATTCATATTTATGATGGTCACAGTGTCCCAGGGTCATGTGGTGACCAAAACCTGCTGCAACCACCCAGCAGAAGGTGGGGGGGATAAAAACCAAACACCCACCCCACCCCCGCTGCCAATCGTCAACAGAAATGCTCACAACAATGAAAACCTCGGACAGGAGGATGAGTGCCACCGGGCGGGCAGGCAGGTGTCTTTCTCGGCTGTGGCTTGGGGGGCACTTTTTCAGTGCCATTGTAACTTCAAACAGTCACTAAGCGAACTGTTGTAAGTCGAGGACTACCTGTACTTCATCACTTTTTTCCTTTTTTTTTTGGTCACGTTTTTGACACCTTGCTAGGCGAATGGTGGTACTCGGATGTTGCCATATCCTAAAAGTGGTACAATGGGTGAACAGGTTGAAAAGCCCTGGTATAGTGGGTTTTTGGAGGCATTAACCAGACCTATCTAATGCGACACTATTTTATTACAGCCAAAACAGAACTGAGAGTAACCGACAGAATGACAGTTATTTATACTTGCCGCATCTAGGCGGTGACCAATCAAATCAAACCAAACTCTGTTTTCCCACTCAAACTTAACTTTCCCCCCAAAACAGTAGGAGACACATTTAAATCAAAACACATTAACTCTTGATATCAATACATAACATTCTCTTTAAATGGTGTCCCAAAAGCTAATTTCATTTTTTTTCTCAGGAACTCCTTCATGAGAATGACACAGCTTCTTTCGAAGTCCAAAATACGAAAGTTGACCAATTCGCTCTTCTAGTTTGTGTATCCCTTTTACTTATTAAGAAACCAAGCTGGCTTTGTCTTTTTCCATATCATTCTTGCCATTTTTAAATCCCTAACCCAAACAGCTGGCTTCTCAGTTGTATCCTCTTCTATCTCCTCTTTTAAACCCATTTGTATTGTAGCAGAGAAGCTGAGGATAAATTCCTGAGTGCCCCGTTTCCAAATGTCCTTGAAGTCTTCCAAAGTGAAAAATACTTTTCTCTGTTCTTATTAGGGGTCTCTTCTCCTTTAATTATACCCTTAATCTCTTTCTGGTTGCCTCAAGTGTCCAGCCTTCAAAGTCTCTCTTATCATGTTTAATCCACATTTCCCCATGGGGGGGATTTCCTACACTTAGATTCAAAATCTTCATATATTTTAAATAGGATTTTAAGCAACCCACAAGAAGGACTTTTATAATTACTTCTAAAACCTTACTTCCAATCCTTAGTCCAAAATTAAAATTCAAACTACCCTTTTTGCTGGTTTTTTTCAGAGGTTTTTTTTTAAAGCTCTTAAACTTACATGACACTTTCTTTGTCTCAGGACTGAAGGAAAAATCATTCAGAGTGATGACACTTGGCATTTTGAAGGATCTTAATTACCCAAAAGCAGTCAGTAAGCCATTTTCGGAAGTTTGGGGCTTATTTTTTTTAGCTTATGGTGTCATACCCAGGGAATTCTACAATGCTTTTTACCATAGATAGAATAATTCTAGCAGCCTAAGATTGCTAGTTTCTTAGTTCACACATGAGTGCTATCTATAGTGCACCACAGGGGATGAGCTAGCTTTGCATCAGCTGGCAAGCGGTGTTCAGGGATGTCTGGTCCTCTGGGCCTTTTCCCGCAACCTCGCCTCACATCCAGGCAGGTCTGGCACTGGCTCCTACTTTTGCTCGGAATGCTGCTAACTGTCCCACTGGAGTGGTACCTATTTATCTACTTGCATTTTTATATGCTTTCAAACTGCTAGGTGGGCAGGAGCTAGAGGCACATGACGGGAGCTCACTCCACCCTGCGATGCAGTGGACTCAAGCCACTGAACTGTTGATCATCTCTGCCCGACAAATCCAGTGTCTTTAAGCCGCTGCATCACTGAATCCCCTATATAGTGACTAAGAAGGAGAGATGGCAAACTCAGTGTCCATTTGAAAGCTGCAAACTGCAGCTTGGGCAGAGGTGATTTTCTTTGTCTCCCAGAGCTGTAAGACCAGTCAGTGGTCACCCTTTTGCAGTTTCCTTTTGAGGATCCTCCATATGGAGTACTTGTGGGCAATCCCAGGTCCTCCCCTTTATTCAGGAAGAATTTCAAGATGCCAATCTGTTCACTGACTCCTCATTATGCTGCATTTATCAGTTCTGTGAACAGCAAAGCTGTCTCCAGTTCACCATTGCTACCCCAGAAGTTCATCAACGTATGGATTTGATATTAAGTAGGTTACACTGGAACTGGTCTTTCACTATTATTATTAAATAGCCAGGAGACTACAGTGTTACTACAGAGTAGTTATTTGGCTGCTTAAGATTGCTAGTCTGTTCGGTTCATTCTTGTGCACAGTCCAGGGTGCACCACAGTGGGAGAACTAGCTCTGGACTCAAAATAGTTAATGGCATTTCTGCAGTGTCATTTGGGGCTTTTCCCTCTACCGATGTCGCCTCACATTTGGGTGTCACATTCAGACAGGTCTGGCACTGGTTGGGTTTGAAAGCATATTATATAAACGTAAAGGTTCCCCCACACATGCGTGCTAGTCATTTCCAACTGTAGGGGCCAGTGTTCATCTCCGTTTCAAAGCCAAAGAGCCAGCGCTTGTCCGAGGATGTCTCCGTGGTCATGTGGCCGGCATGACTTAGACACCAAAGGCATACGGAACGCTGTTACCTTTATTTATTTTTATTTTTTATTTTTAATCGCATTTATATCCCGCCCTTCTCCGAAGACTCAGGGCGGCTTACAATCTAAGCACAATCAATGTGCTTAGCAATAGCCTTCATTCTATGTATATGCCTGCTTATTAGGGCTTTCGCCCCCCCCAAGTGGCATTATTACAAAGTCAGCTTATTGCCCCCAACAATCTGGGTCCTCATTTTACCTACCTTGGAAGGATGGAAGGCTGAGTCAACCTTGAGCCTGGTGGGATGCGAACCTGCACTAATTGCAGGCAGCTGGTGTTGCTTAAGGAGGCATTAGTCCACTGCTCCACCAAGGCTCTTCCCACTGTAGTGGTCCCTATTTTTCTACTTGCATTTTTTTATGTGCTTTCAAACTGCTAGGTTGGCAGAAGCTGGGACGAGTAACAGGCGCTCACTCTGTTACACGGGACTCGGGATTCGACCCACCAAACTACCGACCTTATGATCGACAAGCTCAGCATCCTAACCTACTGAGCCACCGCATCCCACTAGCATATTATATACAAGTAGGTAAATATAATAGGTACCACTTTGGTGGGAAAAAATGGCCCTTTGTGCAGAAGTATGATCCATCACTGTGGCTGAGCCAGAAAGATCACCTTTCCTCAGAACAAGATGGGTGCTATAATTACACACACACACACACACACACACACACACACACACACACCCATCAGAACAGGAAAGCATGCACTTATGGTCTTGCACAGTAGCACAGCAGCCAAGGGATTTCGGGGCTCTGTGCCCTTTGGCTGAATTTCTTCCTGTTAGGGGACCCTAAATGGGCCAGAAGCTGCCCCAAAGAGGCAGCAAAGAAGGAAGTAAGTCCTGTGGACAACGGAGAGATGGTGGTCGACCCGATTGGTCTAGGAGAAGCCTTCCAGAAACCAACAGGAGAAAGGCTAGCCTAACTTCAGAGTCTAGCCCAAGGTACAAGCAACCGAAGTCAAAAAGCACTATTTTAAGCTGACTGTAAGCAGCACATTTGAATCTGGGTAAAAGCATCGATTTTCTCTATCCTACTTATTAACTTTCCTGGAAAAAAAAATTCCCAAGAAGCAAAAAACCTCTGAATGTGAAGGAGGGGGATTTTTGCCCCACCCTTTTACTAATGGAAGTGGTGAATTAAACCTTTTATGGAGGACCAAAACATACAGAAATGAAATGAAGTGAATATAAAACCTAAATTTGGATAACTTTGGAATTGTTGAATGGTTAAGATTCTCATTTTAAAGGCAATTTTATATTTTGATAATTTGAAAAATAAACTGGTGCTGACATCTAGTGGTGTATAAAGACTATGACAGCTATGGCTTTTATACAGGACTTGGCAAAATCTGGAAAAAAACTAATTTGTGCTTGTGACCTTCAAAGCTATAACAATAGAGAACAGTTGTGACAAAAAAAGAAAACAATTTGGGTTGCAGACAAAGAGAGGATTATAAACTTCAGGAAACCTTTTTGAACCTTTTTGGATTATAAATATCTACTAAACTGTGACTCTAAAGCTATTTGCAGAGAAAAGAAAACCTTGATTCTTGACCACTATGGAAAATTAGAAGCTTGCAGAAAGAACTTATCAAGAAAAAATAAATACCTTTCAAGAGGAGACATATGAGATGCTGCAACTAATTCAAACAACAATGACTTCAAACCACAAAGAAATCCAAAATAACTTTGAAAACATAAACCAATTCATCTCCAATTTAACTTTACAACAAAAAATCCCAGGAAACAACAATAGAGAAAGAGCAGATAAAACCTATAACTGAACACAAATTCGAGGATAGAGACTCAACAATGGAACTTAACACAAGAAAGAGGTATGATTTAACCCAAGCGGAAAAAAATGTACAAGAAATATTGGTTTTGGAAAAGGCAACATATACTTTAAGACAAATTTGAGGATAAGAAAAAAGACTGGTCAAAATGGATTGCAGAGACATCAGGAACACCACTGGAAATGGAGAGACAAAAAAATGATAAGAGATACAAGGAGAAAAAGAAAGGAAAAGACTTTCAATAAACAGAACAGGGAAAGCATGAAATTTGGAGGGCTCACAAGGCTCACCTGCAAAGAATAATAGGCTCTTTACAAGATCTGAGCATATTAAGAGATGCCACCAATAATCCCCAGAAAAATTATTTTGTAGGTAAGACAAGAATGAAAAAAAAATTAGCTGTATCTTTAGAGAGCACTTTTCCAAGAGCTGAACATTTTCTGTAAGTTTCATCAGCTTGTAATAGTTTAAAGACAAACATGAACTCATCAAAGAGAGAATTATATTCTATTGTTAAACCTAATTGACTTGAGGCAGGTACTACAGATTTAGCTCATCCTGAAGGCAGCAGCATTCATGTCGCGCCTTTCATAGAGCAAAATATTGCTGAGATCAAGAGTGTCACATATTTCATCTGAAAAGGTAGGCATTAGCAGGCATAATGGCTTAATCTCAACCTGCCAGTTCCAGAGGAGAAATGGCCTGGTTTGAATTCTTTGCACTAATCTCTCTCTCTCTCTCTCTCTCTCTCTCTCTCTCTCTCTCTCTCTCTCTCTCTCTCTCTCTCTCTCTCTCTCTCTCTCTCTCTCTCTCTCTCTCTCTCTCTCTCTCTCTCTCTCTCTCTCTGTCTCTCTCTGTCTCTCTCTGTCTCTCTCTCTCTCTCTCTCTCTCTGTCTCTCTCTCTCTCTGTCTCTGTCTCTCTCTCTGTCTCTCTCTCTCTCTGTCTCTCTGTCTCAGTCTCTCTGTCTCTCTCAGACTCTCTGTCTCTGTCTCTCTCTCTGTCTGTCTCTCTCTCTCTCACTGTCTCTCTGTCTCTCTCTCTCAAGCAAACTAGCAATATTTTGCTCCTACCAGCCTGTGCACCCATCCAAACCCTGGCTGGATTTTGCTCCTACCATCTCTGAGTGATCAGCATATTTGATGAGAAGCAATTGTCTCCTGGCCCACTATTGATCTTCCTTTGAAATGAATTCTTTGGCTGTCTTGCTTTTGCCAAAATATTGAAAGTTTGGGTGGGTGCACAGACAGGAAGAGGAACATCCCCCAACTTTTTTTCTTGCTTGATCTGCATAGAGGTCTGCCCTGCAGAGGGGGCTGTACTGCTTAGCATTTCTTCCATAACTGGGTTGTGGCGGGTGGGCTTGCGATGGTATGAGAGAAAGACCTTGAGAAATGGGGTGAAGAGATGCTGACTAGGGAGCAATCAGATAAGAGAGGGTATAGCCTGTAGCTGCATAACAGGTGGAAAAATAGTCTCAGAAGAGCTCCTGCCCCTGCAAGTACTCAGGCTGTTAAGGAGACAGCGGGAGATTTGTGCTTTCAGCCCTGCCTGGCCTATTTGGGAGCCTGACATGGCTGGATGTTACAAGGGGGGAGAGGGCAGGAGGAGCATCAAGCTGGGGATGTGCATGGGGGTGGGGTGGGCCACTTTCAGGAAAGGCAGCTCTAGCTGTTAGTGCTGTGGCTGCATTCCAGAGCCCCGTGCTCAGCTCCAAGATCTGGTCTCCAGAGCTTGAGTGCCCCTGGTCCATCTGTTGCTACTTAATGCAAGGCTGGTCTGCAACAGTCGCACATCTATGACTGAATTACCAATGAGTGGATAGACTTGCTATGCATTACCAGTGTTTGGTTGGATGCCGCAAAAGGGCTCCTCTCTCAGTTCCCCTTCTCAGAAACGTGTCCTCCTGGGTAGGAGTAAGGTGTGGGGCAGGGGTGAAGTTCTCTGGGATGTCCGGTAGCTTTCAGGGGTATTGCTTGTAGCTGGATGTGAGAGTTTTGTGAAGTGGGCTGTGAGAATCAAATGGGATTGATGTAGGGTACTAACCTCTCTGCTCCATAGAAGCTTTCTTCTTCTCCCAGTTCCTCACTTCGGTGGCTATGCTGGCAGGGGAGTTGTGTAGCCTGCTAGTTATGACAACTTGTCTTTTCTGCCCTGCAGTAGGAGGCAGCTCAGGATGTCATTGCCCCATTGGCAGCACAGGAAGTCCTTGAATTATGACCATTCTTTCAAGGATTGTTCAAAGTTACAACAGCTGTCAGGTTTGCCATGCCACTACTTCAGCCCTACTTCACTTTGATGGCAGCCGGCCATAAACTGTGGGAGGAAGGGAAAGGGGATGCAGCGGTGGGGAGGACAGGAACCAGAAGTGCCAATGATCCAAGGACACGGGCATGGGAACGGAATGCGAACACCCATCAAAGAGTGGCCAAATCTTAGAACTGTTTCCAAAATTACTAATTTGAACTTGATTGGACTCTAGTAAGATGACCAGGGTGGAGGGCCTGGGAGAGGGGAAAAGTAACAGCCTTATGTAGGAATCCTCAGATCTGGCTTTTTCTGTGCTGTAACCGCTTGGCTTTTGCTGAAAAATGGAATTGAGGGTCTTTCTTTCCTAAAGACCCAAGCTGGGACAGGCCTGAGAACAGCACTGAATGAATGGTGGTTATAACCAGTCCTTGGTGTTCCAGCTGTCCCAGCATCCTCATCGTCATGGGATCATGATCTGGGTGCAAGACAACTGGTTTGCGCTTCCAACCAGTTACAGCACTCCGTGATCATGTGATCACCATTTGTAACCTTCCCTGCTTGCTTCCTCAGAAAGCCAGTAGGGAAACTTAGGAGGGAAGGTCACAAATTTTTGGGGTAAATCTCCAACCACCCACATAGCCTTCCCCAATTGCTGCACCGGCCACTTGCACACCCTTGTGCACTCTCTCTGAGCTGTGCCATGCCTCTCTTGCACCCTGGCACACCCTCCCCGATCCTTGCATGCTTCCCTCGTACCATTATGCACCCCTCCCCCCGCTCCCTCCTCCCCCAGCAGCAGCTACTCACCTGCCTGCTACCTGCTCGTGAACCTCTTGGGGCTTAAAGAATGTGGGATTTGGTTAATGACAGCAACCTGGACTGTAAGGATTGCTGTTGGTAAGCAATGTGGCTGTGATCTCAATTGTTGTCCTAAGTCAGGGACTATATGTGATGTATTTGATCCAGATTACTGGGGGCCCAGTTCACTCCTCAGATCTCATTTTTCTTTTGGGGTAGTGGTGGCATGATCTGGTCTTCATGGATGTTGAAACAGTCTCCTACCAAGAGACTGGTGGGTCTATTTTTTTTAACAGTCAAAAAAGCTAATACAATCCTTGGTTGTACAAACAGAAGCATAGAATCAAAATCACGTGAAGTATTACAGGTGAAATTCGAAATATTAGAATATTGTGCAAAAGTTCATTTATTTCAGTAATGCAACTTAAAAGGGGAAACTAATATATGAGATAGACTCATTACATGCAAAGCAAGATAGTTCAAGCTGTAATTTGTCATAATTGTGATGATTATGGTGTACAGCTCATGAAACCCCCAAATCCACAATCTCAGAAAATTAGAATATTACATGCAATCAATGAAACAAGGAGTGTACATAGAACAATATCGGACCTCTGAAAAGTATAAGCATGCATATGTACTCAGTACTTGGTTTGGGCCCCTTTTGCAGCAGTTACTGCCTCAATGCGGCGTGGCATGGAAGCTATCAGCCTGTGGCACTGCTGAGGTGTTATGGAAGACCAGGATGCTTCAATAGCGGCCTTCAGCTCTTCTGCATTGTTCGGTCTCATGTCTCTCGTCTTTCTCTTGGCAATGCCCCATAGATTCTCTGGGGTTCAGGTCAGGCGAGTTTGCTGGCCAATCAAGCACAGTAATCCCACGGTCATTGAACCAGGTTTTGGTGCTTTTGGCAGTGTGGGCAGGTGCCAAGTCCTGCTGGAAAATGAAGTCAGCATCCCCATAAAGCTCGTCTGTGGAAGGAAGCATGAAGTGCTCCAAAATCTCCTGGTAGACGGCTGCATTGACCCTGGACTTAATGAAGCACAGTGGACCAACACCAGCAGATGACATGACTCCCCAAATCAACACAGACTGTGGAAACTTCACACTGGACTTCAAGCATCTTGCAGGGTGTGCCTCTCCATTCTTCCTCCAGACTCTGGGTCCTTGGTTTCCAAAGGAGATGCAAAAGTTGCTCTCATCAGAAAAGAGGATTTTGGACCACTGAGCAACAGACCAGGTCTGTTTTTCTTTAGCCCAGGTAAGACGCTTCTGACGTTGTTTGTTGTTCAGGAGCGGCTTGACAAGAGGAATACGACATTTGAAGCCCATGTCCAGGATCCGTCTGTGTGTGGTGGCTCTTGATGCACTGACTCCAGCCTCAGTCCATTCCTTGTGAAAGTCCCCAACACTTTGGAATGGCCTTTTCCTGACAATCCTCTCCAGGCTGTGGTCATCCCTGCTGCTTGTGCACCTTTTTCTTCCACACTTTCCCCTTCCACATAACTTTCTATTAATGTGCTGTGATACAGCACTTTGGGAACATCCAACTTCTTTTGCAATTATCTTTTGAGGCTTTCCCTCCTTATGGAGGGTGTCAATGATGGTTTTCTGCACAACTGTCAGGTCAGCAGTCTTCCCCATGATTGTGATTCCTACTGAACCAGACTGAGAGACCATTTAAAGGCTCAGGAACCCTTTGCAGGTGTTATGGCTTAATTAGCTGATCAGAGTGGGACACTTTGAGCCTAGAATATTGCACCTTTTCACAATATTATAATTTTCTGAGATTGTGGATTTGGGGTTTTCATGAGCTGTAAGCCATAGTCATCACAATTATGACAAATCACGGCTTGAACTATTTTGCTTTGCATGTAATGAGTCTATCTCATATATTAGTTTCCCCTTCTAAGTTGCATTACTGAAATAAATGAACTTTTGCACAATGTTGTGTTGTGGGTTCTGAAGAGCAGGGAAGACACCAGGCAGATGAGTACAGAAGAAACATAGCTTTATTGTAACTAAGACTGAACTGTACTGGGGCTTTGGGGCAACGTTGCACAATATATATAGTCCACATGCTCTGAACAACCAGTCAGATTGAACCCATTATTCCCGCCACGTTAACTGCTGCCAGGACCGGAGACGTCTTGTCTGGGTTAAACCCCCAAAAGCTCAGTACATAACACACAATATTCTAATTTTTCGAGTTTCACCTGTAGTACCACTTTTTATAAAGCCTCAGTAAGGCCACACCTGGAATATTGTATCACATTTTGGTCACCACATTACAAAAAAGATGTTGAGACTTTGGAAAAAGTGCAAAGAGCAACTAAGATGATTAAAGGGATGGAGACTAAAACATATGAAGAACGGCTGCAGCACTTGGGTTTGGCCAGTCTAGAGAAAAGAAGGCCTAGGGGGGATATGACAGCAGTGTTCCAGTATTTCAGGGGTTGTTACAGAAAAGAGGGGGGGGACTCAAGCTTTTCTCCAAAGCGCCTGAAGGCAGGACAAGAAGCGACGGAGGGAAACTAATCAAGGAGAGAAGCAACCTGGAGCTAAAAAAAAACTTTCTAACAGTGAGGACAGCTAACCAGTGGAATGGCTTGCCTTCAGAAGTTACAAGTGCTCCATCATCACTAGAGGTTTTAAGAAAAGACTGGACAGCCTGAAATGGTATAGGGTCTCCTACTCGAGCAGAGGGTTGGACTAGAAGACCTCCAAGTTCCCTTCCAGCTCTATTCTGATTCCCTGGAATTCTCTGTAGCTGCCTCCTACTTCGGGGAGGAAGGACCTATTTGATCAGTTTCTCTGAGATTGGTGGGTAGTTCCAGAAGGAATTTGGAGTTGCTCCTGAAGCTCTATTGCACAACCCAGCCAAAGCCTGGAACTGTGCCTGTGATCCTGTGTGATCAGGGATCCTGTAGAGCTCTCTGTTTTTTATCCAGGAGATGAAATAACACAAGAGACATTTAAAGCTACAAGAAGCTGACTGAATACAGGTGCAGAATCATGGGGCTGGGAGGGACCTCAGAAATCTTCTAGTTCACGGGTTGGCAACCGGCAGCTCTGGAGCCGCATGCAGCTCTTTCAGCCTTCTCCTGTGGCTCCCAGAGACAGAGAGAGGCACTTGCGCTCTCTCTGTCTCTCTCTGTCTCTCTCTCTCTCTGTCTCTCTCTCTCTCTCTCTCTCTCTCTCTCTCTCTCTCTCTCTAACTCACACTGTCCTCCAAGAAGCTGACAGCTTATTGGGCGGGGCTCCTGCCTTTGCTGCGTCTCCACAGGAAGCAGGAAGCAGCAGGAAGCAGGGCAGGAGAGGCAGCCCAATAAGAATGTGTGTCACCTTGTCCAGAACAGCATGAAGCCAGCTTGCCAGGTGAGCAGAAGAACGGAGAGAGGGGGGGGGGCGAGAGAGAGAGAGAGAGAGAGAGAGAGAGAGAGAGAGAGAGAAAGGAAGTGCAAGTGCCTCTCTCTGTCTCTCTCTCACTCTCTCTCTCTCACACACACAAAAACAAACTGAGTGGGGGAAGAGGACTGGCAGACCAAGGGCAGAGAGAGGGGAGGGAGGGAGAGAGAAAATATGAAAATATGTGGTTGTTCTTACTGGACTTTCAGTAAAGAACGTTTAATGAAATATTTTGATGTTTTTTTAATTAAGAGGTGAGGTATTGGGATAATTATGCTGTATTTAAAGATGGTAGATAAGCTACTAATTTTTTTTTACCTGTTGGGATGAAGGAGAAAGGGTTTCTCCCCCCCTCTTTCTCCTGTCCTTTTCTTTTTTTCCCCCTGCAATTTTTTTCTTTTGTATTTTTCTGTTTGTTGTCTTTATAGTTTGCACCAGCTTTTTATTTCATAAATACGAGGAGGACTCAAATAGACGTATTTTATTTGAAAGTAACCTTCGACCCAGCATCTTTTTTTTTTAGTCAAAATGCTTTTTTGCATGCAGAAATAAAATTTTTTTTTCTTTGTAGCAGTTCGTTGATTTCATAGATGCAGCATAGTTTTTTTTATACATAGCATAAAGGTAAAAGGCAATATATGCAGTGTTATCTTCATTTTAGATGCCAAGAGGGTTTTGCGGCTCCCAGTGTTTTCTTTTCGGTGGGAAACGGGTCCAAGTGGCTCTTTGAGTGTTTTAGGTTGCCTCCCCCTTGTTCTAGTTCAAGGGGTAAAACAACCCTGTTAACTAAGAGTGGGGAGAGAAGCCCTAAGGCTCCCTACACAGGACAAGTCTAGGGCAGGATCACTTTCCACCTGGAATCACTCTTGGAGAAAGGAGGAGAAGAACCCACTGCCAGCTGCATAGTCCAGTCCAAAAGAAGACCATGATTGATGAAAGATCCAGGAGGGCAAAGACAGACCTGTTACCCATGTCCTGAGTCAACCATAAGGTGACCAGTGGCACCTTGGTATTAAAACCCAGCCTAAAACCTCACCTGGAAAGGATCCAGTGCTCTTTGAAGCTGCATTCCCTGTTGCCTTCTTAACAAAGTTGGAAACTGAATTAAAATTATTGTTACAGGCCTTCTCTTCCCTTACAGGTGCCACAGGTGCACTCCCCTACCCCTGAAAGAAGTACTTAACTTACCCCCACCTGGACCCAATGTATTTCACCTCCTGGGACAACCTGGCACATAGTTCCATGGTTCCCTTCCACTGCCTTAGATGAATTAGGTGACAGTCCTGTCAAATAACCAAGAAAAACATGTCTCGATCACTTCCACAGGACCTGCTCACCTGGAGTCCAAGCAGTTCCCTGCAACTTTAACCAATAGGTGCCTAAAATATTTATTTTATTTATTTATTTTATTTATTTAGATTTATATACCGCCCTTTCCCGAAGGACTCAGGGCGGTTTACAGGATATTTAAAAGAAAATCAATACAAAAGTTAAAACAAATTAAAAAAGATTAAATGAAACCCTGAGAAAAAATAAAAACCCAGTTAAAATTAAAAATTAAAAAATTCTCAGCCTTGGCCAGAGAGCTCAAAGAGCCAGGTCTTCAGGTCCCGGCGGAATGAACGGAGGTCGGGGGCAGTCCTAAGCTCTGCGGGCAGCTGGTTCCAAAGGGCAGGCGCGCCCACTGAGAAGGCCCTACCCCTGGGTGTTACCCGCCGGCAATCTTTAACCGGCGGCACCCTGAGAAGACCCTCCCTGTGGGAGCGCACTGGACGAAGCGCACTAGGAATCCAGGGGCCAAGCACAGATCTGGTCATCTAAAACAAGGTCCTGGCTGGCTGTGTGTGAGTGCAAGGAGAGCAGAGAGCTGAGCAGAATCTTCTTGCGCTCTTCATGCCTCACAGTCACTTCCTGACTGGATTCCAGAAACATGGTCTACAGGAGGTTGGCCTTGAAGAAAACCAGGGAGATTCAGCTGGTCCAGAATATAGGATCACTGTGGATCCCCTGGGTGACACTGGTGTTGCCTGAGCTGCATGGGAAATTCAAGGTGATGGCTACCACCTTTGAAGCACTATGTGGCCCTTGAAGAACCAGGGCCTTCTCTGTCATGGTGGATATCCAGGATTGGGAGAGCCATTTAAGAGTGACCACATAGTCTAAAAATGGAAAAACATCTAATTAAAAACAAAAACAAAAAAACAGCCAGGATGCTCCTAGGGAGGGGTAAGAGGAAGGAAGGAAGGAAGGAAGGAAAGTATCCTGTGCCTGTTCCATAGGAAGAGGTATTAGGAGATCAATAAATGTCCATTAAAGCCAGGCTTTTCAACTGGTGGTATGCGTACCACCTGTGGTACATTAGCATGTGGCAGGTGGTACATGGCCCTGCCCAGCCAAGTGTAGTGGGGGAGGGAAAGAGCCAGCCCAGGCAAGGACTTACTGTGAGAGTGTCCTCCAGAGCTGCAGAGTGGCTGGGGCGAGGCAAAGGCTCCAGGCTCACCCCCCCATAAGAAAGGAGGAGGAGGGGGCGGAGACAGGAGAGTCTATAAAAGGAGGCACTTTGGACGGGAGAGGGAGAGAGAAAAAAAGAGGCAGCCTTGGGAGGAGGCGGAGTCAGCTCTAGCTGCACCAAAGGGAAAGGAGGAGGAGGAGGGTGGGGAGAGAGGACAGGAGATCAAGCGGGCTGGCCTGCCATGAGCTGATCTACAACTTCTGGCAGCCATCCGTGCTGGCAGGAACAAACAGGCAACAAACACAGTGGGGGAGGGGTCACCCTCCACAAAGAATGAAGAAAGGCAGCAATGAAGAAAGGTAGTATTGGCTGGAGCTGAGGCACGTAGGGAGGGAGATGGAGAGTGGAAGGATTCTTATGTGCTTTTGTGACTTTGAGAGTTCTGGGATTTGTGCAATGAGGGCTTTGTGTTCTTAAGGAGTGTTTGGCAATTTCTATTTGGCTGATAGCTGATGTCTTGTGTTAGCTTCTATTGCTCTGCTATTGTTAGCTGTAAGTTTTGCTGCAAGGGATTTTGAAGTATTTTTCTTCTGAATGGGTTTTGCCTGTAGCATTCCTTTACTTATGAATGGAGCCATTTAGGGAGGCTGACTTAGCCGGCAGCCAGTACTTACTACATTTTTTTTCTTCCTTAAGTGCTGGCCGCCAGCTCCTTAACTTTCCTTTCTAGCCAGTAGCTAATTCTTAAAAGGAGAATGCGACTTTTTAAGCTAGTTCCCTCAGCGGCTTGTCTTTTCTGTCTCTGGAGACTTTTCCTTGTTTGATGAATATATGGAAGAGGGAAAAAATGGGGTGGGGGTGGGGTTTCAAATTCTTCCTTCAGAAGGAGAAGGGAATGAGAAAGAAGGAGGCAGGGAAGGAGGGAGGGAGGGAGGGAGGGAAGGAAGTCCCGCCTTAGCACTTGGCCACCAGCAGCCCTGCCATTGAATTTGCTTGTCAAAAGGTTACACTCCGGGACACTGTGACCATCATAAATATGAATCAATTGCCAAGCATCCAAATATAAATCACATGACCCTGGGCATGCTGCAATGGTCATAAGTGTTAAAAATGGTCATAAGTCATTTCAGTGCAATTGCAACTTTGAACAGGGGTGGGTTTTTTCTGGTCATCAAGTTTTTGACACCTTGCTAGGTGGTACTCGAATATTGCCGTATTCTAAAAGTGGTACAATCAGTGAAAAGATTAAAAGGCCCTGCATTAAAGAATGAATGGGAAAATGAATGAAAGGAGAGGAGATGCTTCAGATGGGATAAAAGACATGTGACAAAGTGACAGAATTATGTTTGGAATGGTTTTCATTTGTTTTATATATTATGTTCGAACACCCCCACCCCGACCATCCACTAACACCTCTTCCCTTTCTTCCTCCAGAGAGAGAGAGAGAGAGAGAGAGAGAGAGAGAGAGAGAGAGAGAGAGAGAGAGAGAGAGAGAGAGAGAGAGAGAGAGAACTTACGATGAGGAGGGATATTGTGTGTATATAGAGAGAAATGGTAATAAATATTGTGAGAAGGCTGAAATGCGGAAATGCTGCAGAACCGGATGGTGAAACCACAGCTGATCAAAGGGTTGAGAGCTGAGGTTTATTTTTTTTGTCTGTGTGTGTGTATGAAGGCTGCCTCTGTGGCATTGGAAGAATGGTTGGAAGAATGCCATAACAATACAAAGGGAAAGAATGAGCCACACAACTACTGTGAATTCCTTGGCGAAGTGCATCTTGCTGCTGTTGGGCAGAATCCTGACTGAAAGACACAATTGTGACAAAGGGCAAAATGTTGGGAATGCAGCTGGACTTTATGCTGGCAGAACTGGGGGAGGAACACCAGATTTTTCTTTAAACAGGTCACTAAGAAATTAAACAATCTGAATTTCAAGTGATCTACTAGTTAGCTGGGGGATTTAATATATATATATTTTACAAACTCAGTTTTTGCCCAAATCAGAGAGAGGGGAAATTATGAATTTCCTTCGGGGTGAGGAGAAGTGAGATTTCCTGCCTGAGGAATTACTCTCAATCTGGAGAATGGGACCCAGAGGGTGAATGTGGCACATTTAATTTCACTGCATAGAGCTTTAAAATGTTCGGTGTTGCATATCTGAACTTGGGTGATTTTATTTCTGCACCAATCCCCTGACATTTAATTGTAACCCCTTAATGTTTAATTTTTATTGATTAATTTTGTCAATTTAGGTTCTATTTTTAATGTCTTGCTACTTGCACTAATCTAGTGTAGTCAATGTTATATGCACTTTTGACATCTCAAAAATATTTTTGACTTTAAGGCATTCTAGATAATGCTTATGATTCCTTTTCTGTGCCTTGATTTCCTGCACATTGTTCTTTTATTCTTTTTGTAAAGTTGATTGTTTAATCATGGTTAGCGATTAGTGATCCTTCCTTCCTTCTGTAGGAAGTCAGCAACACCCTCTCCCACTCCTAGAGAATGAAATATTTTGGGGAATATTGAAAAAGGTAGGATAGAATATTTTCTCTGAAGGAGAAATGGAGAAAAAAAAATCTTAACAAAGGCAGAAACAGCCCCAGTCTCCCTGCCTCAAGCAGAAACCCGAGGAAATGGAGATTTTGTAATCTTTAGAAATGGAGATTTTGTAATCCATTCAGAAAGGCTGGGCCACACTATTCTTAAGCAAAACGCCTTCAGCCACAGTTCCCACAGAAGGCTGAAACTGATGGGATTAGAAAAACAAAGTGTTGAAAGAAAAATCTTCATCAGGGTCCCGTCCAAGCTGGGAATAATCAAAATCAAGACTGCTTTAGATAGAAGGTTGTAGTTTATTGAAGAGGAGAGCCAGAAAGAAAGATGGCTTTGGGAAAAACTGACCACGTGTAGCAGGGAGTGGTGGGTTTTTATATCTTCTTGAGCTTTTGTTTGGAGTTGTTCCTGTGGCATGAACTTTGACCTGAGTCTGAGTGTGCCTTTCTGGTATTCCGATTGTGATGGGTTAATCCTACTATGTCCTGTGTTGGAATTTTTTGGCGTGAGGGATTGTTGATTCTAGGGATCTTTGTCTTTCTAATCCCATCAACTCTAAGCTTCCAGCTGCCAGTCTCTCTGAAAGGATTATGATATTTGCATTTCTACAGAGATGGTTTCTGCATGGGGCTATTAAGAAAAAAAACGGGCATGCTTTTCTGCCTTTTTAAGATCCTTTCAGGAAATAAAATTTTCTGCCCTTTTTAATATTTCCTTCTGGGAAGGGGCTGACTTCCAACAATAGACTCCTAAAATCTCCATTCCCCAAGCAGCTCCAATGACAGGGCATGACCTCCAAGCCACAATGTGAGTCAGGCAACAATAACTAGAATACCAGAAGAGCACACTCAAGCATAGGTCCAAGTGACGCTTCGCAACAGGCATCTCAAACACAAAGCCCCAAAGAATGTATAAAAACCCACCTGGTTGCATCTCCATTTTGTCAACTGTCCCAGAACTACATGCTGTTGCTGGTTCTGCCCATCAATAAACAGAAACCTAATTTCCTAAGCAGTCAGCCTCCATTTTATTTACAGCATCCTCCCAGCTTGGAACAGGACCAGGTTTTTCTTCCCTCCCTCCCTCCCTCCCTCCCTCCCTCCCTCCCTCCTTCCTTCCTTCCTTCCTTCCTTCCTTCCTTCCTTCCTTCCTTCCTTCCTTCCTTCCTTCCTTCCTTCCTTCCTTCCTTTCTTTCTTTCTTTCTTTCTTTCTTTCTTTCTTTCTTTCTTTCTTTCTTTCTTTCTTTCTTTCTTTCTTTCTTTCTTTCTTTCTTTCTTTCTTTCTTTCTTTCTTTCTTTCTTTCTTTCTTTCTTTCTTTCTTTCTTTCTTTCTTTCTTTCTTTCTTTCTTCAGAAACCTCAGCTTCAGTAGTTTAGAAACTACTCATGTGCTCTCCTAAAACCATGTGCCTGGGAACTGTGTTTGAAAAGAAAAAAATGGAACCATTTTGGGCACTATACAGAAGAAAGAGATGGACCTTTAATCACTCTGGCACAGACCCTTTTTATCATACCCTGTGAACCCCCTTGCTCGGCCCCATCCTGATTCGAGAAACAGAAGGGGGGCATCCTAAGGGGCTGGCTGCACTCTTCCAGCTGCAGTACCCCTTCCCTTGTTGGAAAAACAAACTATCCAACATATAGTGAGAGAGTACCAAAATTGAGTCTATATTGGAGACTTTGCTAGGGCTGATATGATTGCCATCTTCCAGGACTCGAGGTCCTGTCCCAGTGGAACGGGTTGTCTCCAGAAGTGGTGGCACTCCATCATTGAAGGTTTTTAAGGACAGCCATTTATCCGGAATGGCATAGGGTCTCCTGCTTGAGCAGGGGGTTGGACTAGAAGACCTCCAAGATCCAATTCTGTTATTTTGTTACACTGTCAGCATCAAGAGAAGCAATTTTCTATTCTTCACAGGTCAGGCCATTTCTTGAGCATTGTGCTCACTGGGCATCACAGTTTAGCCAGGAAATGAGGGTGATCTGGAAATGCCCCGAGAGAGCAATAGAGGCTCTGAAAGCTAGAAAGGATGTTTGGAGGCCTTGAGTATGTTTCACCTGGAGGAGACTTGAGGCGACTGGGGCCTTCAAGGTTCTGAACGGTTGTCCTGCAGAAGAATGGAATGGAATGAACCTTTATTGTCAAAGTACAACCATGAGATTGGCTGAGCCTCCCTTCGTGCCCCCACACGAAGTGACACAAACCCTCCATCTGATTACACCATGTGAACTAATTGCACAGCACACCGGCCTCACAAGTCAATCATGCATAAAGTTTATAAAAATTATTTCCCATGCAAAAGCCTAACAGCCCATGGATAAAAGCTGTTTTTCAGCCTGTTGGTGTGGCTGGCTATACTCCTATATCTTCTGCCCGATGGTAGGAGAGTAAAGAGATACCATCCAGTCGTCCCTGAGAATTTTCCTAACTCTTCTAAGGCAGCGAGCCCTGGTGAAGTCATCCAGTGGTGTCAGGGGACATCCCATGATGTCTTGTGCTGTGCTCACCACCCTCTGTAATGCCTTCCTATCCGTGGCTGTCAGGCCAGCATACCAAACCACAATACCGTACGAGAGGACGCTCTCTATAGTAGACCGGTAAAAGCCGGGGCAGGATGGTTATTCCAGAAGGCAGCCTAAGAAACAGAAGCTTTCAGTAGAAACTCAGGAAAGGAGGCCTCACTCTTCTCCAACAGCCAGGCTCTCCTGCATTGGAGGCATTCAAATAGAGACCAGGGATGTGGCAGGGTGTACCCCTCTGCTTCTGGAAGACCTTGGAAGTCCTTCCCCGCCTTGTGGCATTATTGGCCCTGAAAATCTTGCTTGGCAATGCAATCAGGAATAGGCAGGGAGGATGCGTGTGTCCGTTTGCGTGAGGTGGGCGGCTGCATAAATCAGTCAAAGAAAGAAACTTGAACGGTGACTTGCATTTCGGGTGGAAGAAGTGAGGATTTCCTGACTACAAAATGGAGAAGAAGAACGAGAAGCAGATGCTAAAGATATGGAAAAGGGAATCTTTTCCACTACTTTGCCAGGAAGATGCCTTCCTTGGCTTTGCCACAGCTGAACGGATACCCTAAGGAAAGAAGGAAACTACGCACGGGACCTGCCAGGCCAGAGCACAAGGCAGCTCCCTCCCCATCCCAGAAAGGCCACCGGGTGGCGGTGCAGCTGTGCGGATGGATGCAGCATCTGGGCAGCTGAAAGACATGTGCCCTGCACGGGTGAAGATTCTTTCCTGCTAGTTCCCATCATTTGGGCAGAGCGGTGGAGTTTCTCTTGCTGCAGCAGAAGGGTATCTGCAGCCCCCGACCCAGCCAGGACCCCAAAGGGGGTGTGGAGTGATTTTAATTGTCCAGTGAATCACCTGCATCTTGATGGTGGGGAGCCTGTGAGGGGGAAATAGGATTCTTGCTAGGAACTGGAGCAAGCCCTCTCTTTTCTCGCATGGTGGTCGTATGGGCCCCCGCCCCACATTTAAGAAGGAGCTGGCTGGCTCTGAAAGAATGATCCCCTCCTGCTGCCAGCCCCTTGCAGCCTTGGCCTGGGAAGAGTTGCCCATCCCACTTGCTCCCATTTCTGACCTGGGCCACAGAGAAGCTGGAAGAAAATTCATGGGAAAAGTATCTTCGCCCTCTGAAGACACTCTGCGTTGTTGCACGTAAGTTGATGCTTAACCAGAATAGGGATAATTTGTTTGTTTGCTTTGTTTATCGGGTTGCCCACCTCACCCGAAAGTGGATGACTTACAGCATTTAATTAACCAAAAAACCAATAAATACATAAAAACATTCACAATTTAAAAATCACTACAAAATGGCACATAGGAGAGGATCATATCCACCACAGTAAGAGAGCTGTTGCAAAATGTCCCCTCTTCCCTGGGAAACCCCCCCCCCATGTCTGATGACTAAACCAGATCTTGAGGGACCTGCGGCAGGCGGAGATGGATGGAGCTGACCTGACTTCCAGGGGGAGAAGATTCCTCAAAGTGGGTGCCGTGGCAGAGAAGACATGTCTGCCAGAGCTGCAAGCTGTCATTCCCTGGTAGATGGGACCACGGATAGGACGCAGAGACTCTGGATCCAGGCAATGAATTAAAAAACAGCATCTTGAACTGAACCTGGAAGCAAACCAGCAACCAGTGCTGCTTGCAGAGCAGAGGTGTAACGTATACCATTCTGGGTCAGGCACATAACTCCCTGCTCCGCTGCGTTTTGTACCACCTGAAGCTTCTGAATACTCTTCAAGGGCAGCCCCATGTAGAACATGTAACAGAAATCTCAAAAGGATGTGACTAAGGGATAAGTGACAGTGAGCAAATCCCTCTGTACCCTGATCTAGGAACAGGCACAATCGATGCACAACACAAAGCTGTGCAAAGGGCCTCTTAGACACATCTGCCACCTGCTAGAAAAGCAGGAGTTGTGAGTCCGGATTGTGCACGGGGTCTGTCTGTGGCGGAGCCACCCTGTCCTTCACCAAAGATGGCAGAGTCCTAAACCAGAAGGCCCCTAAACCCAAACCCTCTCGTCTTGCCAGTGTTCGGCTCCCCACCCAGACCCCCACAGCCTCCAGGCAACAGCACAAAACATTCACAGCATCATTTAATTTGCTGGTAGCAGAGAAATACAATTGGCGAACATCAGCTTTCTGATGATTCCTTACCCTATGAGGATGGATGTGCTCACCCAATGTAAATTAAAATAGTGGAGGGAGAGCACCCCACATAAAAGAGTCTCAATCCCCCCATGTCTCTCTTCAATCATCACCTATTTGGCCCTGGAGGAAGATAGTCTTTGACTTTACAACCATTCGTTTAGTGACTGTTCAAAGTTACAAAAGTAAAGCGACTTACGACTTTTCATGTGTACGACCATTGCAGTATCCCCATTGTCAAGTGATCAAATTCAGACAGATGATAAGATAAGATGATAAGATAAGATAAGATGATAAGATAAGATAAGATAAGATAAGATAAGATAAGATAAGATAAGATAAGATAAGATAAGATAAGATAAGATAAGATAAGATAATCTTTATTGTCATTTTTTACTGTGGGCACAATGGCACACATCAAAAATGAAATTTAGTTGCCCGCTCTCAAAGTGAGACACATACATGATACCCCCCCAAAACAGACTACATACAACATATGTATAGACCGACACCCCTACATATACATAACAATAAAATATTAAATACTGTCCAACTTGAATATATAACGGAAGGAGGAAGCCTGAGAGTTCACAAGGTTAATGCTGTATGGAATGAAATTATGGCTGAATCTGGATGTTCTCCTACGGATACCACGAAGCCCCCTCCTCCCAGAAGGTAACAAGGAAAACAGGTTGTGAAGAGGGTGTATAGTGTCCCAGACAATCTTACGGACCCTGCTCACGCAACGCGTATACACCATGTCCTGGATGGGAGGGAGGGAACTGCCAATGATCTTTTCGGCCATCCTCAGCACTCTCTGCACCGCCTTCCTGTCTGTCAACTGGCCTGTTGCAGTGTCCCGGAGTCATGTAATCATCTTTTGCAACCTTTTGACAAGCAAATGGGGAAGCCAGATTCACTTACTTGTAGCAATCCTATTACTAACTTAACAACCGCTGTGATTCTTTTTACAACTGTGGCAAGAAAGGTCATAAAATGGGGAAAAATTTGCTTGCTTAGCAAGGGAAATTTTGGGCTCACTTGTGCTGGTTCTCCTTCCTCTGGGGTTGGTTTCAATTGATATTGATAGGCAAGGAATCAAGCTCATTGTCCTATAATTTCTGGGATCTATTCCCCCCCCCAACCCTTTTTTTGTAGATTGGAACCACATCAGCTCTTTTCCAGTCTTCTGCTAATTCCCCTGCACTACAAGAGCCTTGAAAGGTGACGTTCAGTGGCTCTGAGATCACATCTGCCAGCTCCTTCAGAACCCCTGCATGTAAACCATCTGGTCCAGGGATTCTGTTGCTAATTCCTTGCCTATTTTGACTTGCCTTTGATAGGTTGGGCTGTTTCTTTCCTTTGCGTAAAGATAGATGCAAAGAAGGAATTAAGCAGTTCTACTCTCTCCTTGCTACCTCACCTTCTTGCTATCTTCTCCCGTTACTGATCCTATCATTTCCTTGACTTTCTTCTTGTTCTTTACATACTGAAATAATTTATTTTGGGGGGGGGTGGGTTATTATTGGCATTAGTTGCCGGTCTTAGTTCATTCTGGACCTTAGCTTTCCTGATTTCCTCTTTGCAGATTCGGGCTATTTGCTAGTATTCTACTTTAGTTGTGTGGCCCTTTTTCCATTTTTTTATACTTGTCCTTTTTGCCCCTCAGTTTGTCTGACAGCCCCTTATGCAGCCATGGTGGTTTCATCTAGAGTCTCTTGCTTTTCTTTCTCTATGATATTGTTTTCATTTGGTCTTTATCATCTCATTTTTTAGGGTTTCCCAAGGGTTTAGAACTGTTTTTTCCTCCTGAACTTTCATCCGTGGAACTTTTCCTAATCTCTTTCTTAGTTTGTTGAAGTCAGCTCTCAAGTCCAGGCCCCTGCTCAAGCAGGAGACCCTAGACCAGAGGTCTTTAAACTCGGCCCTTTTATGACTCATGGACTTCAACTCCCAGAATTCCTCAGCCAGTGTGCCTGGCTGAGGAATTCTGGGAGTTGAAGTCCATGAGTCATAAAAGGGCCGAGTTTGAAGACCCCTGCCCTAGACCATTCTGGACCAATGTTTGTCCAATCTCTTCTTGCAAGCCTCCAGTGATGGAGCACCCACAACCTCTGAAGGCACGCTGTTCCACCAGTTGATTATTTTCACTGGGTTGGACTAGAAGACCTCCAAGGTCCCTTCCAATCCTATTATTCTATCTTCTATCCTGCTAATTATAGACCAATTAGGCTCCTTAGTGAGCTCTGTGCAAGAGAGGAATTGCTGGGCTGGCTGGAGTGAGAAAAGATACTTGCAGACTACTTTAGGGAAGGCTAACCCACCATTGATCGGCATCTTGTACTCCAGTTTCTTGTTGAAAAATAGCCCTTCCTCAACACCGCCTCCCTCCGTGCTGCTTCCGTAGATGCCAAACAACACTGGATTCTGAGCTCAGTTGTGGGAGAAGCTGGAGGGCTTCCCGGCTGACTGGACGTACTTCATCCAACACGTATAATAATAATAATAAGTTGGAAGGGACCTTGGAGGTCATCTAGTCCAACCCCCTGCTCAGGCAGGAAACCCTATGCCATTTCAGACAAATGGCTGTCCAGTCTCCTCTTAAAAACCTCCAGTGTTGGAGCATTCACAGCTTCTGGAGGCAGGTTGTTCCACTGGTTAATTGTTCTAACAGTCAGGAAATTTCTCCTTAGTTCTAGGTTGCTTCTCTCCTTGACTAGTTTCCATCCATTGCTTCTTGTCCTGCCTTCAGGTGTTTTGGAGAATAGCTTGACTCCTTCTTCTTTGTGGCAGCCCCTGAGATATTGGAACACTGCTATCATGTCACCCCTCACCCTTCTCTTCATTAAACTACACATACCCAATTCCAGCAACCGTTCCTTATATGTTTTAGCCTCCAGCCCCCCAATCATCTTTGTTGCCCTTCTCTGTACCCTGTCTAGAATCTCAACATCTTTTTACATTGTGGTGACCAAAACTGGATGCAGTATTCCAAGTGTGGCCTTACCAAGGCATTGTAAAGTGGTATTAGTACTTCATGCACCCCGCATTTCTAAGAGCAGTCCTGATTGTATTTCTCACGTGCCTTTGTGACTGGAGGCAGCTTCGTGGAAGGAAGGTCAGGCTCTAGGGGAGGGGGCATATCCAATGTTGCCATCCTCTCCCCTTGCTCTTGCCCCCCCCCCCACTGTGAACAAGGACTTCCAAGCTGTCTGGAAACTAACTTCTCATCCTCGGGCTTCTGTCCAGCTCTTCCACTCAGCGTGGGGCAGGATCAGGCCAAAGCTCTTATTGCACAGCATGAAAGTGCCAGTTGGATCCAGCCCGGACCCCAATCTTTTCAGGTAATCCTCAACTTATGACCACAACTGAGCCCCAAAATTTCTGTTGCTAAATGAGACGTTTGTTAAATGAAATTTCCCCCATATTACGACCTTTATTGCCACCATTGTTAAGTGAATCATTGCAGTTGTTAAGTTAGTAACACAGTCGTTAAGAGAATCTGGCTTCCCCCACAGACTTGGCTTGTCAGAAGGTCGCAAAAGGGGATCACGTGACCCCGGGACACAACAACCGTCATAAAATATGAGTCAGTTGCCAAACATCTGAATTTTGATCACGTGACCAGGGGGATGCTGCAACGGTCATAAGTATGCAAATTGGTCATAAGTCACTTTTTCCAATGCCATTCTAACTTTGAACAGTCACTAAATGAATTGTTGTAAGTCAAGGATTACCTGTGCTGTGAATAAATCCAATGGGTTCTCTGCATATCCCATAGCATACCTAAATGGACGTACCAAAACCAGAAGGGTATTTCCCCTGGCACGACTGCAGGACTTGGGTTTGGCTAGTCTCCAGGCAAGAAGGACCCGGGGGGACGTGAGAGCAGGATTCCAGTATCTGAGGGGCTACCAAAAAGAGGAGGGGGTCAAATTATCCTCCAAAGCACCAGAAGGCAGGACAAGGAGCAACAAATGGAAACCAATCAAGGAGAGAAGCAACCTGGAATTAAGGAGAAAGTTCCTAACAGTGAGGACAATTAACCAGTGGAACAGCTTGCCACCAGAAATCGTGGGCGCTCCAACCCTGGAGGATTTTAAGAAGAGGCTGGACAGTCCCTTGTCTGGGATGTTATAGGTTCTCCTGCTTGAACAAGGGGCTGGACTAGAAGACCTCCAAGGTCCCTTCCAGCTCTATTCTGATTCTGATTCTTTTCATAATTCTTTTTAGATTCTCGTCTTCTCTCTTTCTCTCTCTAGATTTTTCCTTTTGATGAGTTTATTCTACCACTTTTCCTGGTCTGATCATAATAAAAAATATCTGCATCTCTCCTGCAGGAACTAGATAAGAGATATAAGTAGTTTGCTTCGATACGGGTAGTTGTCGATTAACAACCGGTCTCTCAGTGACTATTCAAAGTTACGAAAGATGTTTAAAAAGTTACTTTCGACCCATTTTTAAAGCGCCCCTCATGGTCACATGATTGCATTTTGGTCGCTCAGCAGTTGCAGCATTCCAAAGTCCTATGCCCCAAATCTGGTTTTGGACAAAAAATGGAAACCCCCCCTCCCTCCACTAACATTCGATATACTGGATTGACTTAATAACCACACAGTTCACTTAATGACCATGTGATTCACTTAATGACCATGGTGACTTGCTTAACAAGCGTTGTAAAAATGGTTGCAGAATTAAGTCAGGTCATGTGCTGACCTGACTGCAACAACTTATAATCAAAATTCCTGATATTTTCTAGGACTTTGCTTGTCTGTCAGTTTTCCATCAGCCACTTGCACTCTCATGCACACTTAGGAGGACCTGCATCTTTGCATCTGTGCTGAGATGAATACTTTGACACTAAGGCTGCAAACACGAAATATGACGATGAGTATCCTGCTATTTTCGCAAGAAAGAATTGTTGTTATGAAGCCTGTATGAACAAAAGCATCTGGGGTGATGTGGAGGCAAGAGGCCCGAGACCAAGAAAAGGCATTAATTGTGCTATATTTTATAGCTTTGAAAAAAGGCTGAGTACAAGAGGACATTTTTCAAAGCATTCTCTGTTTTCTGACAATGCAAACGAGGTGCCATTCCTGCTGCTTGCTTGCTAATTTATTTATTCATTTATTTATGCCACTTAATACAGGTGATAGCTTACGCTCTTGACCGTGGCAGCAACGGAAGGATGCCAACAGTCTTTCTTTCTAGAATATTTGACCCAGTGAATTGGATTATATCTCTGCTTCCTGGTAAATAGAAAGATACTGCTTGAGTTCTGCTTGTAACCCTTCAAGCCAGAAGCGTGAAACCTGCCTGTAAGGTGGGTCCTGCACCTCTTGCTCCCTGTCTGTGCAAGGGCTGTTGTGTCTGCCATCTTTGTACCTGTGTCAATTGTCCCTTCCAGGACTCCTAGGCGAGCTGTCCCTCTGGATGGATGGCAGCCACTTGAAGAAGACAGCTCTAAGCCCAACTCATTGGCCAAAGCTAGTATATTCTGCCACAGCTTTGTTCCTTATGCCATCCGTCTTGTAAATTCTCAGGATTCTTTTTTCTTTTTTTGCCATGTATATGTATACATTCGAACTGGACTCTTGATGTTTCTCTGTGTCATATATGTGCGTGTATGTGGGTATATGCAAAGTGGTATTTTTTGAGAGGTGAATACGACAAAATTTCTTTTTAATGTATGCTGATCAGTGTACATTTAAAGTGACCATAACGTTTTTATCCTATCCTATCCTATCCTATCCTATCCTATCCTATCCTATCCTATCCTATCCTATCCTATCCTATCCTATCCTATCCTATCCTATCCTATCCTATCCTATCCTATCCTATCCTATCCTATCCTATCCCAATCCAAGCCATTCTAGGCTTGATCTCTCCCATCCCCAAGCCTCATATAAAGGACTGCCTCCAACTCCCCTCACTGGCCTATCTCTCCTCACATCTTTTGGCCTTTTTGGCCATCCTGTACCCTGCCTGTAAGTGCACGGCTCTGGGTCTGCTTGCCCAAGATGCTCTCACCATCCTGCGCTCCAAGACCCCTGCCACCCTATGCCCAGCTGCCCCAGATGACCTTAGCCATCATTTTGTTCCTGCTGCTTGCTTCAGTCTGTGGGGGAAAAAAGGCCAAAAGAAGCTGGAGAGCCGTGGCATGCCACCCCCCCCTTGTGTTGCCCTGTGGGCCGGGCATGGCAGGGTTTCAGCTGCAACAAGCTGCAAAGTACAATTTCAGGCCTGGTACTTTCAATCCCTCTCTTTCCTTTGCGTCTTGTAACATTTTATATTCATCTCACGGGTTCTCCCCCTTTGCTATAGAGATGTCTTTTTGGTATTGTTTGAATTGCATATCAGTTTTCAAAACTGGCATTGTTTGAAACAAACATCTTTCTTAACAAAGCATTCATCTTTATCATAGAATTCTTCCCACCAGTGATGATTGTAATTCCTCCCATCTTAATATGTCCTTCTTAATTTCATTCCATGTCTTAATGTGGAAATTATTTTGAAATATAATGCAATTCATATTTATCGTAGTAATAATTATTTTACTTTTTTCTCAATTTTAAAATAGCCATAGCACGTAGACTTATATACTGCTCCATAATGCTTTATAGCCCTCTCTAAGTGGTTTACAGAATCAGCATCTTGCCTCCAACAAGCTGGGCCCTCATTTTACCCACCTTGGAAGGCTGAGTCAACCTTGAGCCTTTCAGGATCAAACTGCTGGCAATGGGCAGAGTTAGCCTGCAATGCTGCATTCTATCCACTGCACAACTAGGGGTCTTTTATTCTGTCATATAGATTACAGGGCACCAATTTTCCCTGTCAGTTCTATTTGATCTTCTAATTTCATATTTTTATTCATCTTCTGATTGTTGATTTTAAAACCTGCTAGCATACCAAAGTCCTTTAATTTTCCCATTAAGCTCTCTCTAGTGGAACTTCCAAAATGAAATCATCCATAAATGCCCTTAATTTACAAGTTCCTTTTTAAACTTAACTTCCCTGATTCTCTGTCTTATACCTCTATTATATCATTATTAAATATCTCTATTAAGCTAAATGCACTAAATGAGTGGAGAGTTGGAGGCGGTAGGTATCCTTGTTTTGTTCCTTTTTTGACTCTCACAAGATTTTTTTTAAAAAATCCCATTTATATCCCACCCTTCTCCGAAGACTCAGGGCGGCTTACAATCTAAGAAGCACAAATCAATGTGCTTAGCAATAGCCTTCATTCTATGTATATGTCTGCTTATTAGGGCTTTGGCCCCCCCAAGTGGCATTATTACAAAGTCAGCTTATTGCCCCCAACAATCTGGGTCCTCAT